>NC_136640.1:27460391-27665391 GCF_949748355.1 Melanostigma gelatinosum
CCCAACAGCCCCTGCCGTTCAGCTTATAGAATAACTAATGAAACTTTTGATGTAAAACAAATAATGAAGTTAGTTGGCTGTGCTGCTTTCAAGTATTTCATCTGTAGGAGCGAGGATAGTGTTTGAGTGAGAACATAAAAAAGGTCAAAGACTCACTTAAATCGAAGCGTTAAAAAAAGACGAAAAAGAAAACTCATTCAGAAAGTATCGTGAAATGAAACGAGCCCCAGATGTCGGAGAGTTCACACAAGCTCATGAGAGCCGGAGAGTCATCTCTGTGAAGTGGAGAGCGAGCCCGTTGTAAACTCATGATCTGAAGTTTTTTGCACTTTAGAGGAATGGAAAGAAATTTAAAGACCTACAAACTGAGGTGGATAATAAAGCTGACAGTCTTCGAGGCTCTACTCAGAGAGGTGTGTTCCGATCGTGGTGGATAATAAGTTGAAAAGTAAAGGCAGAACAATTGAGGGACTCCGGCCCCTTGACCCCTAAAGCTGCCAGCTGGGGCAGCCTATCCCAGCATCCTCCACTCTGGCGCTCTCTGTTCCCCTCTAAGACAGACAAGATGCTAATAGAGGCGAGTGAATCCTCTATTCTGTATGCCTCTCCGTCTCTCTGCCAGATATTGTTTACTCTCTCTGGCGGGAGATCTCATTCAGAGGGATGGTGAATAGACTTAAATACTGGGCAGAAGGGTGTGTGTGTGTGTGTGTGTGTGTGGCAGAGAGACACAGACTGGGACAGACAGGGAGAGCTGAGGGGGAGACAAAATGAGAGAGAGAGAGCTGGATGGAGATGCAGAGCAGCAGCAGATGGACCTGACTCACCCACCAACCTCTTCACACCTTGTCTTGGCTGGTCAACACAGACGGTAACATGAAGGCATGTGGGCTTCATCTGGATGGACCCTGATGAAAGAATGCTGACGTAAGAAACTACATTTGTTTAACATTTTTTACATTGTGTGGATTTAAAGTTACTATGTAAAGAACTGAAAAGTGTATAATTTGGTGCATCAAGTGATGACAGCTGTGGAACATATGGGTGATGAACACCATGCCTCCAGGTGGCTGACATATATTTGTACTGTTGCAAAGTTTTGATTTTCTGTCGCATTCCAGCCCACCTCTTTCGGCCTCAGTCACCTTTGATATCTTTTTTTTGTATTTCATTCCCATGTTTCCTGTATTGAGTTTTTGTGAAAATGAAACCATTTTTGTGTAGAAGTCTTTCCCCCTTTCAAACAGTGTGTCCAATACTGTGTACCTCTGTATCTGTATAGAGTTTATGTTGGGTTGGGTTTTGGAAGATATGTTTTCATTATCTGTTTTTCATTGTTTGTTTGTTTTTACTGTATGTATCCTGCCCACGGCTCCATGGAAAGCAGCATTAATGTTGAATGGATTATCCTAGTGAAATTAGATTGGATTAAACTGTGAATAAACAAAAGAAAAAGTTTCCAACTAATTCCACATTTGTGAATTCATGTGTGCTAAACACAGACCTTTGAATTTGTATGTCTGGGCAAACCCAGTGCTGCATAGGGCACATTGTAACATACAGCTTTTTTTTACAAACACCAAAAGATGAAAACCAGCCACAAAGAAACACAATTTAAAAATAAAGGAACAACGCAAACATCATGCAAAATATAACATGTGCTTCAGAAAACAGCAAACATGCACTCAACGTAAACTCAAAATATTGGCGAAACCAAAAATACCTGCCTCCAAAAATTCACAATGATCCAATTCTGACATGAACACACACTCAAACCCAGCTGTCTGTGGATGTGTTTGTGCTTGGATTAGGCCTGGGATCAGTGCTCGAGAAGAGAAGAAAGATGGGTGAGACGCCAAGGGAAGGAGGGAAGGGGGGGAGGAGAGGGAGAGCCTGATTTTACATTTTGTGCATGTTGTCGGAGGTAGACGGCTGACCTTCAGCACAGACACGCTCGGCTGGGTAACAACGGCAAAATGAGGGCCGTTCCAAAGGACTACATGAAATGGGCCACGTGCTTTAAAGTTGTTCAATTAGATCATCCTTTTCATTTTCTTACTCGTGCGCAATCAAGGGACAGAAAAAAAGAGCCGGCAAACATCACAGACACATATTCTCCTGAGCATACACAGCAAGGGAGAGGAGGAGAGAGACTGAAGGAGGGGGACGGACAGAGAGAGACATGGCTGAATAATGCAGCACAGAGTCACTCAGAGCTGGACCGAGACTGGTCACAGATGCATCATTTCTAATGTAAAGCTGATTTCTTGACCATGATTATATTTTTCAGTTTACAACCAACTATCACTGACATGTAGAAAAGATGCATGCCATGCACAATTTGCAGGCATTTACCATTTAGACTGAGGGGCTTTTCATACCAACATAAGTCTTTATTATATTCAGTATACAGACACAAGTTCTGCTGGTTCTCTTTGCTAGATAGTTTTCATTAAACAGAAACAGTATTGGATCATTCAGGTTTATCAGAACGTGGGTCCTTTGTGGGGTCATTGTATTTGTTTTTAGCTTTGGCCATCATTCCATTCAGTTACGGAAGCATTTGCTGAGGTGTGGGAATAGAGAAAACAGGAGAAGTAAACAAACCAACAGGTCTAAACCACTTTATCAGGAGGTAAAATGTCTGGCATCTGCATACTTCAACTAACCTTACTCCACGTGCTTGTTCGATTGTTAAACAGCGCCTTTAACTCCTCCCCCACACACCTTTCCGATGTACTGTAGTTGGGACTGCTAACAACTTTTGTAACTTTATGAAACCTCCATCAGAAGCAGTTATTGGTCAGTTATCTACCAGTTAAAGCCCACATATAACAACCCGTAATGATCCAATTTCCACCAAAAAATCCTACCTGCTAACATTAGGTCAACAAAACAACAGTCAGTTTCCTACATTGTTCTGTTTCTAATATATTTGGCAAATGGAAACGTTTTACAGCCTTCTGTCTGCAAACTGAGCTCTCGATGCTATTTCACTGGATGACAACAACAGAGACATGACCTAATAAAGGTGTTGTGACATTTCTCTCCCGATGAATCCCAAAATTGCCTATTTACTAATTCTGAGTAACAAGAGTAGGATTATATGAATTCCTAGTATAGTATGATCACTTTAATGCATCCATCCATTCTAGTTCTTTAACTCTGGATCATGTTCAGGGTCACAAAGGGCTGGAGCCAACTCCAGCTCACATTGGGTGAGAGGTGGGGAACACCCAGTACAGAGGCTAGTCTGTTACAGGCTAACACATTTTCACACAATTTCAATGACCTGAACCTATAAGAACTTGTGAGAATTGTGCAAAAGATTCTTCTTTGCATTTCCACTTAATTTAATCAGTAGTTTCATTTTTGTTTTGTTGCACAGGTTTTGTTGTGCGATATATCCCCACATCTTTCAAACAGTACAATGATTTGTATACACCACTGTCTTACAGCTGATTCCATTTTCTTCTTCTGCACTAATGCTGAACAAAGCAAATTCATTTTCCCCACAATTGTTTGGTTTAGCTGATTTCATCAAGGTCAATTTTCTGTAAATGAAGTTAGAGTTGCAGATAGCAGCTCAACACACATTTACATTGAGCGCTGCAAGTTTATTCTAATGCACCGACATGAGTCTGTCCACATACATCCAGGGGAAGGAATACGGTATGTGTGTGTGTGTGTGTGTGATGCTGGTGGTAGTGGAGGGTGGTTGGAGGGGGGCTACTTTCAGGGGATTTGCAGTAATTATATGACAAAACGCTGGCGAGTCTCTCCGGGTGCTGAGTAGAGGCTCACGGGTCAGGGGACCGAGCACTCTGGGCCGGGTAATTTGTAAATGTCATTCAGGTGGAGTCCTCTGTCAGCCAAAAGGGAGGGGTGAAGAGCAGTGTGGGGTGGGGTGGGGGGGCTCAGTGGTCTTTTCTCATGTAGATTATTCTACAACAGATGCTGAGTCTCTCGTCTGCTTATGTCTGTGGTGATGGTTTTAGATTTCCATGTGCAGAACATATTGTTTGACATATTGCATGGTTAGTAATGTGGGTATTAGCAAACATGAATGAATATAGAGGAATATTTTTACCTTGATGTTGTTATTTCAGTTTCTATGTAATATGTGAAGTTCAGTTATTACAGAATTAATGATAATAGCTGCCATATCTAAATAGTTATATATTGACGTAGGACTACTGTGTGTACGATTAGGTGACTTTATTGATCAGTTGATTTTGAAAATCAACTGAAACATTTTTTGTTTCCAGATGACTTTCTCTGTCTATTATCATTGTGAAATGAATCTGAGGTTTTAGTTGTGTGCAGTGAAAAAAATTGTTACAATTTCCATAAACTTTGCAGCATAAGTATGGACAATTTGGTGAGTAAGCTACAATGCTAGGGATATGAAATAAGCGCTATTTGTACTAGCATATTACACAACATCATATATTACATACATATAACATCATGATATTGCAACATATTAAATTGTTAGCATGTATATATAAAACGTGTCCATCAGTGGGTTTATGTGTCCTAGGTCTTCCGATTTCCCTTTTTGAATGATGAATACAGACTACCGCCACCTGCTGTTTGAAGAGTTATTTCCTCTAAAGCAGGAACAGAATGTACGTGCTAGTTGGCCGTTGGCTGTAGTCTTTGCGGTGTGTTCAAGTGCAACTTTTTGGCCAAGACACAGGCACCGCGAGGTGACACAAGAGTTGGCCTTCATCACTGCTAGTTCTTTGATGTATGTCTAGGCCTTCACTTTCTCGTCATCCCCACTAAGACTGCTCTCATCTCTGCAAACCCTTTGGTAATTGACGAGTACCTCTGATGTTTCCGTAACATTTTCAACATATGAAAAATATTAAAACTTTGGTCTCAAAGTTAAAATCTGATATTTTTTGCTGCCGTACGCTGCCGAATTTGGGGTCCTTATATCTACAGATCTCACCAAATCTTAATATATATATATACACAGTATACATAAATATAGTTGTAGATAAACATGTTACGATCAGTTGTTCTGGACCCATGCGCAGACACCTGGACAACAGGGTAGGTGAAATGAAAGGTTTTATTTTGTTAGTTTGTGGAGCCGGTGGAACATGCAGGTAGGAAGGTGAGGCGGTGTGAGTGGCGGCGGCTGGCCGGGGACGTGGCACAGGGATCACTGAGCTGAAGAAACAATCTGGCGATGAGACTGAAGGAAGCTGGGGTATTTGAGTTGTCCGTGATGATGGTCTGATTGTTGGAAGGTGTGGAGATGAGCCCAGGTGCTGGATGATTGATGCCGCGCCCATGCCATACACACACACACACACACACACACACTGACAGAGAGAACAGAGGGGACACACCAACACGAGCTGAGGTCACAGCTCGTGGTGTACATTTAGTTTAGTTAAATACAGTGGTGTATAGTAACGAAGTAGAAATACTTTGTTACTGTACTTAAGTCGTTTTTTTGGATATCTGTACTTTACTTTACTATTTATAATTCTGTTGACTTTTACTTCACTACATTTTGCAAAGAAAACTGATACTTTTACTCCGATACATTTCCTCTGAAACCTTCGTTACTCGCTACAAAATCAAATCTATCTTTTGAAAAAAATGAATCATGAGACCAACGTCGGGGACTGTGGTGGAACAGAGATTGCAAGGAAGCAGGTTTGGTGAATCAGTGGTCCAAGCAGCAAGTTAAATCATTGGTTAATCACGTTAATGCGCAATTGCAAACAAGTGCTCTCAAAGCCGCGGTGTTTTGATTCCCAGTGATGCCCAGGATGCTACATGCTACATGCTAGCGAGCGACTACATGAGCAGAATTCCACTCTACGATGACTGATTTCAAGATGGAAGCAGAAATGGAAGCACCTGCTACTCCCCCAACAAACGACGGTGGTGACGAAGACCAACACCCGTGGATTGCTATTGAGTTTGTAAATAAAAATATATTCATTCAATGTTAAATAATATGAGCTATACTTGTAAGCTTATATTGCGGAGTTGTGAGGTCACTGTAAGTAGGTCAAAAACTTCAAGCAGGGCATTCCGTCGCCTGTTCGCACGATAGAAACAGATACAGTGGCCCTGAAAGAAACACTTTCTTAAACCACCAGATTAGGGCGGAAACTGCCATCTTAGAGTAGGAGAAGAGTTCTCTTTATCTATTCACACAGAGAGTTCGACATAGCTTAGAACTGCACCCTTTTCCGGCACCTTAAGTGTTAACAATATGCAGACACACTGACATTCCAGAGAAGGCGGTCCCGGAACTGAGCCAGTGTGGGTGAAGTTGCCCAGAGCTCCATCAGGTCATCTGAATGCTAAAAACCAGATCCACCTCCTACTTTGTATTCAACCAATAGGCTTCCATCAGAAGAACCTTTAACACACATGCGCACTCTGTCTAAGCGCCTTTTTAGCTTTTCATTCGCTCCTACAGAGTGAACTTTTTCTAGGTCCGTGCACGTTTAACTGCTGGACATAATACTTCTGTTACTACCTTATTGCTTGAATTGAGCTAAACGCCTCGACCTAAGTCTGTTCACCTGAGTTGTCTCCTCAACATGAGTTTTATTCTCAACATGGTAGCAGAGTTTGGCTTTAACGATCAGTAGGAGATACATCTCATGACGGACTTTTTCTTCTGTCCACAGACAAAACAACAGGTGTTTTCCCGAGAGGCTGGGGATTCCGGCTGCCGACCGGAGCAATTCTTATCACCTCGGGAAACTGATCAAAGCAGCTGCAATCGAAAGGTAAGCAGAGCCTATTCAAATGAATTCTGCAGAATTGTCTATAGGTACTAAATTGAATTGATCAGGAGTACCGGGTTGTGAGTAATGAATTGCATTGACTAAATTTACTAAATTTTGTAGATGTGACATTCATTTCTAACAGAAATTGATGATTGTGAAATTGCATAGGCTGACATTGTGTTCACCGCGTAAGTTTTGATTGACTGCTCGGAGGTTACTCAGCCGTGGCGAAAGCTTCGGTTCGCTGACCAATGACGGTCTGAAAGACTGAATCCACACTGCCACACTGTTGAATTATGCGATGTAGCAAGCTGATGTTTGGACCACGTATATAGAAATTGTTGTTGAAATACGCTGATGTGAAAGTAGTGTGTCTGGAGACTGCAAAACGCCATTTCCTTAGTGACCACGTTCATGCATGTTGTACACTGTAAAACGAAGATCCATCCAGAGAATTTGAATTGAGAAAAAATAAATTGATGAGGTTGAATTGATGAGGTTTGTGTACCAGTATTGCAGAAGTGGCAGTGTATGGGTTTGAATGCAGCATAGATGTACTTTGGGAAGACATCGATTCAATTGTAGCACAAGATATCAACCATTTCCTTCGGGACCGTGTTCGCACAAGGCGTACACTGTAAATAATAAGATCAATAGATCTTTCCTGACGAGGTCTGTGTGCGATTATTTGTGGAATACGGCTGTGTGTGGTCGATTGAGTGCTGGGTAATGTCTCAGGGAGACACAGGTCCGAATTCAGAGAATGCACAAGATATCGCCATTTCCTTAAGGGACCGAGTTCATACGAAGGCATACACTGGAAAACGCAGATCGGCAGAGATATCTTCCAGACGTGGTTTGTGTATGAATAATTCGTAGAACTCGGCAGTGTATGGTTGATTGCGTGCAACATAATGTCTCAGGGAGACATAGACTCAAATTGTAATTGTAAAACTGTGGCAACATAATGTCTCAGGGAGACATAGACTCAAATTGTAATTGTAAAACTGTGGCAGTGTAGGGTTGATTGTGTGCAGTGTAATGTCTCAGAGAGACATCGATTTAGACTGAGGAACTGTAGTTGATATTGAGAGCAAAGGACAATTGGAGTTGGAAGTTTCCACCAGGTTCGTGTGCTTGCCAGTGATTGACGGTCAGTGGAGCAGCGAACACGCATAAGACACAAGCTTTGCACTCACCACAGAAACACAAAACACTAGGATAGACTGAGGGAAGCTGAGGGTTAATATACGTGTCAGTTTTACTGGTAAAGTTAGAAAGATTACAGATTTATTGGGAATTCTATTGCTTAGGGACCGTACAAAATGTAGGAGCGAAGACAGTCAGGCAAAGGCACAGAGGCTAAAGGGAGTGAAAATTGTAGATAAGAACCAGGTGCAGCTCTAGGGAGTGTGAAAGATTGTAGCTAGGGACAGTTCGAGTCTCGTTCAAGGTCGCAAGGCAGAAGAAAATTTGGCAGGATCTTTGGCTCCCTCTGGTGGCACTTCAGGAACTGCACAAGAAAATTCGGGAGAAGCTTTGGCTCCCTCTGTTGGCACTTCAGGAACTGCAGAAGACAATTTGGGAGAAGCTTTGGCTCCCTCTGTTGGCACTTCAGGAACTGCAAGAAGAACATTTGACAGGAGCTTTGGCTCCATCTGGTGGACATTCGGGAGTACTGCATCCAAACATTTTGAATTGAAAAATTGAAATTTGAAATTTGAAAAAAAAAAAAAAAAAAAAAAAAAATATATATATATATATATATATATATATATATATATATATTTGAAATTTGAAAAAATTATTTGAAAAAAAAAAAAAAAAATTCAAATTAAAAAAAACTTTGAAAAAGAAGAAGAACACAAGAAGACATGGCTGGAGCTGGGGCTCCATCTGGTGGCTATTCAGGAGAACTGCGTGCAAAACTGGAAAAGCAGTCACAGACACAGGAGGCAAGACTGCATGGAAAAGAGACAAGATTCATTGGGATAACTGCATGAAACAATGGACAGAGGCGGGGTGGTGGAAGGCGGCTAGTCCACTACCTCCGTCGGTCAACAACCTCCTGCTCTTTACCAACGATTTGACAAAACGAGTGGCTCAAGCACAGACTGCAGAGAGAAATCAAACGACAAATCAAACCAAGCGATGGGGGTTCGCTAACCCACTGAAGCAAGCCCGCAAAGACAGAGAAGAGGAACAGCGAGTGGCAATGATGGCACTAGGAACGGCCATGACGGATCGGATGCAGGTGGACATGTCGTCCGGAAAAGAAAAAACCAGGCCCCATCTGTCACTCGACATCACCCCCCTCGACATCACCCCTACCACTCAAGCCCCGGTAGGTCTGGAAAAGACTGCACAGGAACTGGGCCAGGCATCTCTGGCCTCGGCCCCTCCCCCGCCCTCAACTGGCCTGTCTCCAGCACTTCCTCCGGTTCCTCCCCCCCAGTATCACCTTCGGCCCCATGGCCCGCCCCCCAAAGGGGAAACAGAAGAGATTGATGCCGGTGAATATCCCCTGAGAGCAGCCCCCACTCTTGCGCACCCACTGCGTGTTCAATTTGTGCCTTTTGGGTTTGCAGACATGACCAGCATGGTACAACAGCTCCCATCCCTCCACGCGGGAGCCAATCCATGGATTGAGCTCATGGAATCTTTGACTGCTGGCCACCAGCTGGCAGTGGGCGACCTGAGAGCACTTCTCTCCCGCTGTCTGGACCCAACCCAGTGTACTACCCTACTATACATGGCAGGCGCCGGTGTGGCACCAGATGCCGACCCCTTTGATCGATATCGTACAGCGTTGTGGCAGGAGCTCAGAACTAAGTTCCCCACTCTGGTGAACCAAGGCGCAGTGGCAGCATTCATCTGGGCCCCGGCAGAGCCCCCGCCCCTGTACTTGGCCAGAGCAGAACGGGTGTGGCGCCAGGCCTTCATAGAGCCACATGATGCAAGCATTACCACAGTGGCACTATGGCGCACAATGGTAAAACGAGGCCTCCCTGATGGACCTCGCCGGTGCATGGACGCAGTGGTTGGCCTAGAAGAAATGACACCAGACATGTGGAACGCCCAGCTCCGACATTACCTCTCTAAGCACATTCAAACTGAGGCGGGTAGTGACACAGAAATTAAGGCCCTGCAGAAGGCCCTACTCAAGAAACAACTCAAAGAACAAGACGCGGCTGAGGCAACCAAGAAATCTAAGGCTAAACAGCAACAACGGCTGGTAGTCCAACCTGCACCGGCTCCACCTCCAACGGCACCTACTCCCTCTGTCCCACTGGAGGTCATGATGGCTATGATGTCAGCAGGCGGTGAACAGTCACGCCCATGGGTCCCTCAGGGCCAATGGGGTGGAAGAGGAGGAGCCAGAAGAAGAGGAGCGCCTGGAGACAGAGGAGCATCCTATTTCTGCTGCAACTGTGGGAAACCGGGACACTTCGCAAGACACTGCAGGGCAGCACCGCAGCACCGCAGCAAACACAGAGAGGAAGAGGACAATACTCCAGAGGAGGAGGAGGACATGGCTATGATGGACAAAGACCACAGCAAGGGGCCCATCAGGCTCCTTGGGATGAGGGACATGGTCCCCAAGGCGGGGCCCATGCCACACAGGCAAGTAGCCAACAACAATGGCCTGGAGGATACAACAGCCCTCCCTATTGACACGCCCCTCTCCCCATCACATTTCAAGATGCAACCCTCATGCACAGCTTTCTCTCTGCTCCAAACTGCCCTGTCAACCTGCTAGGATGCGATCTGATGACTCGCCTCAATCTGATCATCTGGATGAACCAAGACGGTGTCCATGTCTCGTCCAACCCACCAACTAGTACGTTGTCCATGCCAGTACGCATTCTCTCCCTTGCTCCCGTTACAGAGACGGTGTCCCCCATAGACGAAGAGGTTTTCTGGCTATGCTGTCTTCAAACTGGCCCCCAGACCCCTGCCATCCAATATTGGTTCAACATTCTCAAACCAAAAATCACTCAGCTTTTCCCGTACAAAACTCCCCTGGACCACGTCCATTGCACTCTAAATGTCACACACGTACAGGGTCACCATCTTGCAACATCCCCAACCGCTCACTGTTGCCGCTCTCCTCTCATTTCTGGGCTTAACCGGCTACTCATGAGCCCATATCCCAGACTACACCAACCACACCACGATTCTCAGAGAGATGTTGAAGGAAGTGGGCACCAGAAATCTTACTGCCAACCTCACATGGACAGCAGAGGGTGAAGCAGCCTTCTCCCACTTGAAGCAAGCACTTGCACATGCCGCCGCACTCATGTCCCCAGACTACTCCCTACCGTTTCACCTTGATGTTTCTGAAAGACACAGCCTACTCAATGCTGTACTCTTCCAGAAAAAGGGGGGTGAAAGACTGACATATCATTCATCAAAACTTGACGCTGTGGAAAATGGTCAATCCACGTGCGCAAGATATGTTGCAGCAGTGGCAAAAGCAATTGAAAAAAACTTCTCATATTGTCATGGGCCATCCACTGGAAGTACACACGCACCATGGCGTGGCGGCATTCCTGATGAGTAAAGAATTCACGTTCAGTGCCGCAAGGAAAACAAAGATTCAACACACTTGCACCATGCCACACATCACCTTTGTGCCAGCCACAAGAAACATGGCGGCTAACTTCACAGATGGACAACCACATGTGTGCGAGGAAGTTGCAGTACAAGAAAATAAATTGAGACCGGATCTCCAAAACACTCCCCACCTCACAGCTGAAGCCTGGCTCTACACGGATGGTTGCTGCTACAAAGGAGAAGGGAACATTGCATCCTATGCAGTGGTCGAACAGAAGAGTGATGGCTATCACCAAACAGTGGAGTCAGGGACACTGCCACAACCCGCTTCAGCACAACTAGCGGAAGTGGAAGCACTGATTCAGGCTCTGAAGTGGAGCACGGATAAAATTGTAAATATCTTCACAGACTCGGCTTACGCCCATGGAGCGGCCCACATCGATGGCCCTGTATGGCGAAGACGGAACTTCACCACTTCAAATGACCACCCCATAAAACACGAAGCAGCTATGAGAAGGCTGGTAGAAGCAATCCAACTACCAAAGGGGGTGGCCATCATGAAATGCAAAGGACATGACACAATCAGATCACGAATCAGCACCGGTAATGATGCGGCAGACAGAGCAGCCAAGAAAACTGGAGGCTACACACCTCGCCAAATGGTTATGAAGCCAACATCCGGCCCACCTGAGCTCACAATCGAGCACATCAAAGATCATCAAAAGAAAGCAGGACCTTATGAATGGTCCGAATGGACACGAAAAGGAGCCTCAAAAGACAAAGAAGGTCTGTGGAGAGCCCACGACGGCAGAGTGGTTGCCTCAGCAGAACTGTGTGCAGCACTCCTACCAGGGGCCCACGGACCTACACACGAGGGAAAGAAACGGACATTAGAAAATTTAAAACAACTATGGTGGCATCTGCACATGGAAGCGATATCTTTCCTCTTCTGCGATGAATGTCAAATTTGTGGCAATCACAACCCAAGAAAACCATTCAAGACACCGATGGGATCTTATCCCGTGCCCTCTGCCTGTTTCCAAGACATCAGCATAGATTATACAGATATGACCAGAGAACAGAGTGCAGGGAAAGAGGTACATCTTGGTAATGGTAGACAGATTTTCAAGATGGGTGGAAGCAATTCCCACCAAGAGAGAAGACACGCAGACAGTTGTAAAGTGGCTGCAGACAGAACTGATTCCCCGTTACGGAGTACCGAGATGCATCCGCTCCGATAACGGATCACACTTTAGCAACACCATGCTCGCACAGGTAGAGCAATTTCTGGGAATCACACACCGATTCGGGTCAGTCTATCAACCGCAATCTCAGGGCCTAGTGGAACGAGCGAATCAGACCCTTAAGGCCAAAATTTCCAAAGTTTGCGCGGGCTCCAAATTAACATGGGTTGAGGCCCTGCCCCTGGCCCTTATGGCCATGAGGTCCGGAAAAGGGGGAGAAACACATCTCTCCCCACACGAGATCATGACTGGCCGGCCGATGCCAGGTCCACCCAGAGATGGAGGTCATATGCCACCTCTGGATGTACAGCAGATTGAAATGTCTGACTATATGAGTGCCCTAACTTCTCTTGCTGAAGCTCTCTCCAAGCAGATCGAGAGGACTCGAGCAGTACCTGAAGCAGCGGCAGCTGGAAAGCAGATACAAGTAGGTGATTGGGTCAGGGTCAAGGTTCACAAGCGCAAGTGGACTGACCCCAGGTGGACTGGGCCGTACGAGGTGAAGGAGGTTACTTCACACTCGGTCCAGGTCAAGGGCAAATCAGGCGCCCCTTGGCACCACCTGACACACTGTGTCCCAGCACCGGTACCAACCAGAACACTGGGAGAAATTCGCACTAATTTGGAAAATGCATCGGGAACTTAGACGCTGTCTAGGGGACCCTTATGCAAACCCCGCCGACCAAGGTCGGCAGCGCTTCACCTGGAAAGGGGTGGGATGTGGGAAGAAAACTATAATGGGGGTGGGTATGGGCATACTAGTTGCCCTCCTGATCTGGGGACTAGAAACCAAGTATCAGACACACCAGCACCCATCTAATTCAACTGCCCCTTTTCCCTCTCCATCCCCGAATCAGACACACACCCGAACTAGACATAGCACCCCACCAGCTTCCGATCCAGACAATTCAGATGATAGGGACCTAAACATCGAGTTACAGCCATTGAATGAGTAGTTCCAAGTCTAAGAAGTTCACACCTAGCAGGTGTGAAAAGGGGGATTTGTAAATAAAAATATATTCATTCAATGTTAAATAATATGAGCTATACTTGTAAGCTTATATTGCAGAGTTGTGAGGTCACTGTAAGTAGGTCAAAAACTTCAAGCAGGGCATTCCGTCGCCTGTTCGCATGATAGAAACAGATACAGTGGCCCTGAAAGAAACACTTGCTTAAACCACCAAATTAGGGTGGAAACTGCCATCTTAGAGTAGGAGAAGAGTTCTCTTTATCTATTCACACAGAGAGTTCGACATAGCTTAGAACTGCACCCTTTTCCGGCACCTTAAGTGTTAACAATATGCAGACACACTGATGTTCCAGAGAAGGTGGTCCTGGAACTGAGCCAGTGTGGGTGAAGTTGCCCAGAGCTCCATCAGGTCATCTGAATGCTAAAAAACAGATCCACCTCCTACTTTGTATTCAACCAATAGGCTTCCATCAGAAGAACCTTTAACACACATGCGCACTCCGTCTTTTTAGCTTTTCATTCGCTCCTACAGAGTGAACTTTTTCTAGGACCGTGCACGTTTAACTGCTGGACATAATACTTCTGTTACAAATAAACCTTATTGCTTGAATTTAGCTAAACGCCTCGACCTAAGTCTGTTCACCTGAGTTGTCTCCTCAACATGAGTTTTATTCTCAACAAGTTAGTGAGCTGAGAAAGTGTTGACAGTTGTGCAGCACGAGTTGGCTAACGTTAGCTAGCCACCACACCATAGGATTGACAGGAGCCGCGAGAGCGCAGCATTAGGGAAATCCTTCGCAGCTGTGTGCAAGCTGTGTGTGACGCTGAACACACCTCTACCTGCCTCAGCGGCCTGTGAAAGGCTAGTTAGCATCGCAGGACTAGTCTTCAGCCCAAGAAGAGCGAGACTGAATTCTCGCAATTTTGAAAACCAACTTCTTTTGAAGATGAACAGGACATTTTTCAGTTTCAAGCAATGACTGGGTTGTTACTTTCGGTGCTGCTTTAGTATTGATCATGTTTTGATATTTGAGTCATTTTGTGGATGATCAGATGGAGTTATGATGGTAGCAGTCGCCCAATTACAGATTCAGCTTGAGCAAAAACCTTTGTCTATTGTGTTCAAATCAGGCCCATAGGAGTTTACAAGGCAGGTGTCCTTTCTCTAAACACTGACCTGATGCATCAAGTGGATATTTTTTGCTGAACACAATATTATGCATTTGCCTTCTACATCCTCTAGTCGGAATGAGCAGACTTATAAACGCAATGTTACAACTCCTTCATATATTGCTTTTTGGAGAATTATGATAAGTTCATAGTAGATGCAAAAGTATACTTATGTACAATATATTATGTTGAACATTGTTGCTCCTGGATGGATCACAGCCAACCAAATTATTTTCAACACAGCTCTTAAAAGAATAAACTTCATAATTCTGACGCTTTGCTTTTTTATCAACAGCATTTACTTGTACTTTTACTTTCAATACTTTCGTACATTTAATATCAGGAAATTACTTTTAATACTTAAGGTCAATAAATATCAGATACTTTAAGACTTTTACTCAAGTAGTATTCTAATAGGTGAATTTTACTTTTACTGGAGTCATTTACTTTTACTCAAGTATGGCTTTTGAGTACTTTATACAATTCAATTGAAAGCTTCCTCCATGGATACTGATTTGAGGTATTTTTCTACAGACCGAACAATCGATAAAAAAAGAAAGATAAGCAAACTTTTTTATTAATTTATTGCCAAGCAATAGTTCTTCAGCAACATTTGGCAGAACGGTTGCAAAGCTCCCAATTGAACATTTGAACATTTATCTGGATAGCGCCATTAATTATGCAGTTGTTGAAGTAGTGTTCAATCATGTTAGCACATTTCTTGCTGTTAAAGGGTTTTTTGTCTCTGGACATGAGTGTTTTAATCACCCCCATGGGCACACAATCCCCATTTCTCCAGACCATAATTCTTACTTTGTAAAACAAAACAAAAGCCCAAACAGAGAATCAAATGTCTGACCCTAAACCCGCGGATGATGGGATGCTTCGTCATTAACGGACAATGCATACAGTCAAAATCAATGTCATTAACACAATGACAAGAACAAACTCACAAGAACCAGTCACATATATTTATGTGACAACAAAGCAACAAATCAATCCATCAACACTGCAGCACTAAAACACGCATTCCACCGCACACTGAAGAGCACGAGCCATTCAAATATTATTCACATCACAGGGAACAATATTAAACATATCATAAAAATGACACCATAGACAAACGAACAGCCATTGGATGTTTAAAAAAACAAAGCTAGGTAAAAAAAATAAATCTACACCAAGTAAAACGCTAAAAATATCATAACTTCTTACACATCTCTCCACCTGAACTCTTACCACCAATACTAACTTCTGCTAGCTAGCTTTCTGCTTCACAACAGTCAAGCTGGCCCACTGACCAATCACACCTGATGGCCCACCACTGTATTCTAGTTATCACTACCAGTTATCATGGCAGTATGTTCTCCTGCCAGAATTATTTTTTTTAAATTCAACCTATGGAAAATAAAACTTCTTTCTTTTTGTGAACTCCTCACATGTACTTCCCTTATTTGCTGTGGTCTAGGAGCCGGACAAAATTGGACATTTTGAAACAATAGGTAACTAATTGTCGCAGTGATACTTTTGTAATGCAGACACAGCGGTCTGTTTGTAGAGTATTTTAATAAAATGGGTTCGACCATGGCTTACCCAATCATAATCAAGCACCATAACTATCCGTTTTATAATGAAAGCTTGACAGCCGTAGCAACAGTAACTCAGGGGGGCAGGCCTTAGCAAAGGGTCAATTGTGCTCTTTTACTTCTTAAGTGTGTTTGGTTTTTCACAAGCTTGGTGGTGTGTGCGTGTGTTTTATCAGTAGACAGACACGAGAGCCTTGCTGATTAGACCTATGATAGCCCAGCCAACATATCAGCTATCCTGCCTCCATGAGTGTTTCCCCCAGTTTTACTTGATCACAGCAGTACAGTCACAAAGCTACTGATGCACAACTACCATTATGTTTGAAAGGGACGTCTCATTTTCTCCTTAAGTGGCCAATCAGTGTTGCCTAAGAGAAGGCTATTCATGTGAGTCTGTCCTCCAACCACAAAGCCACAGCTGTGTTGAAAGGAATATTTTGCAGGTCAAAGTGACACTGATTGATATTGAGTTTTATGGGTGTGTTTATCAAGATGGGTTGCATTCTTCCTTCAAAACGTCAAGGACTCCATCGGCTTCTTAGAAACAAACCAATGTGGACACTCTGGGGCTTACACCATCTGCCCTTATGTATATTCTTCACTCGAGGTGTGTTTTGGTCACCAGTGTGTTTAAATTTGATTACAGATGTTGTTCTCTTGAAACAATGCAAACAGCAGGTTTCAACACTCAAGACCAAGGCCGGTTCACGTCTGCAGATGAAGTACAACTCAAGAAAACGCGTTTTTATTTGACTTTGCAAATCTAAAGATCTGGTGATCTTTTGGGGTTTTTGTTAGGTTGGGTATGCTTACAGCAGAGCCTGGAGAAAAGGCTGAGACAAATGAAGCAGTGACCCTGGGGAAACTCTAATTAATGGTCAGAGTAATAAATTCAGCACCCAGAATTAACTGATTATCAAACAAAGATGTTTTATGATATCCGTGCTTTGTTGTATGATATCCGGGTTTAGTCTCTCCAGCTCTCTCTGACTTTAATTGTTTCCATAATAAAAGTTATTGAGGGAAACATCAGATTATGAAAAGACAAATCTTTCTAATAAATTAAGAAAGTTGTTTGTGGTGCTTTTGTTGTTCAGTCTACAATGAACATTTATTGAAACCAGATGTTGAATCAGAAAACTATTGAAATATAAAGCTTGAGTTTAATCTGTGATCCGTCTTCACTGTTTACATGTTGAAATAAATCTCATCAATCCGATCGGCTGCAGCGTCCAATCACATGACTGATGAACAATGAGGGGGCGTGTCGGCCGTTAAAACACTTCCTGGAAGCCTGTTCTCGTGGGTCCTCGCTCATGGCTCCTCAGAGATCCCTCCTCACTCCTCTATCCTCGCTCCTCAGAGCAGAAATAAGAGCTTTGGGACGGCCGTCAATATGGCGGCGCAGAACAACTTCCGGTTCGAGCGAGGAGCGAGGAAATGACAATTAAGGGACTTAGGATGTACCCACAGACTGTCGTTCGGCAATGCCCTGGCTCCCCGCACCTTGAGCAAATGTGTGGACATGGTGCTCCAGCTGCTTCTTTTATCTTAAAGACCTCATCAGTATGGCTAAGTCCAGTCTATTGGCTGTGTTCTAGACAGCCTGGTTGAGCTTACAACCAAACAAGTTGTTTCATAATCAACTGAAAGTGGTGCAGCCCCTTGCCACACCAACAGGTTGAGTGTCTGGTATCCGCTTGTCTTTTTGACCCCTGCAGGTTTAGGCCATGGCTCTACCCAGTTCAGTTATGGCCTACCTGGGTTGGCTGGGGCCCCTTCTCCGCTGTGGAGGCCACTCACTAAAGAGGGTGTAGGATAGCTTGGCAGCTAGGTGTGCTGCCTTATGTACTGTGGGGTCCACACATATGTGGGTAGGCACGTCCCATTTGGCCAGCTACTCTTATGTTAATTTTCAGTGGGCATTGCGTGACAGTGATTTAGGAGAGTATTAACCATGGAGTCCAGCAGAGGGCAGAAAGGAGGGGTGGTGGAAGGGTCACGCAAACACAGCACTTTTACCCAGGACACCAGCGATTGTGTCACTAGTGAAACCAGAAGTAGGGGTGGCTGTGGCTGAGAGGCAGAGCAAATCTTCCAATCAAAAGTTTGGCGGTTTGATTCCTAGCTCCTTTAGTCCGCATGTCGAACTGTCATTGAGCATGACGCTGAACCCCAAATTGCTCCCAAAAGCTGGTGTATGAGTGTGCATGTATGTGAATTAGTTTTGGGTCCTAATGGTGGCACCTTGCATGGTAGCCTCTGCCATCAGGGGATGAATGCATGTGAATGATGATATGTAGTGTACAGCGCTTTGAGTGGTCGGAAGACTAGAAAGGCGCTATACGATGTAAATTGACCATTTATTTTGAATGATGAAGGTTTGCGTTTCTATCTCCAACCCTTACTGTCCGCATGTCAGTGTCCTTGAGCCAGACACTGAACACCAAGTTGCCCACAGCTCATAAAATGCTGAGGATGGATTAAATGCAGAGGTCAATTTCATGTACCTGTTTGCATATGACGAATGTAATAAAGTTTACTTTTTTAAGTTTTGTTGCCTGAACCTAACCACGACCGTTTCACAGTGTTCACCACGTACAGACCTTCTGCGACAAGATACTATGCAAAAGGAGTAATGATCTACTACAGAGGTTTTCAACAGGGGGTCCGCGACCCCTAGGGGGTCCGCGGAGGTACTGCAGGGGGGTCGTGAAATCTTTGGTTGAATTTTTTATTTAATGTTAATATTTAATTTTTAACAGAATGAAATGTCTTTAAATACACATTAACATGAATCCAACATATTGTAGCAAATGGATAAATGGAGGCAGAAGATGTTATCTTTCAGTCAGAAATGCAC
This sequence comes from Melanostigma gelatinosum, assembly GCF_949748355.1. Taxonomy (NCBI): domain Eukaryota; kingdom Metazoa; phylum Chordata; class Actinopteri; order Perciformes; family Zoarcidae; genus Melanostigma; species Melanostigma gelatinosum. Next base: position 27,479,555 of record NC_136640.1, read on the forward strand.
ACATTCAGCGGCACACAGGAGCTCTCTCAAGGTGGGCACCGGTTCACTCACAGCACGACACCAGCCTGGACCTGTCCCTCCAAGCCTCCTGCACACAAAGAGGAGGACCCGCCCCTATCGCTGCTGTGCCAATCACGAGGCTGCATGTTACATGCTGGCTCTGTCAGGTTCCCCATGATTGACCGAGAGCCTATGCCCCAGCTAACTAAGATCCTAGACACCAGGGCGCACGCTGCAATATTATTTGAAAAGAAGATACCCATGTGCAATCATTTTTGCCAGATATTCCTGCTAAAACACTGCAGCTCCTATCCACAACAGCCAACTATTGAGGCCAGTATATTATTATGCCAAGTGTTTGGACATTGTTATGAGCGAAAATGGATAGTTTTGTAACTCGACCAAAAAACATGAATGTGTCCATTATTTTAATAGTTCAGTATTGTATGAAAGATAACAGGTATGTTTATGCATGGCAGTGGTACTAATAGGCCATCACTCATTTTTCGTTTCCACATTTATGTTTAAAATGAAAACGTCAATTTGAATAGCTTGTATGCATGATTATCATGCAATTAACAGACAATGTTGATATTAGCATTGGTATCAGCTGACAAGGTATGTTTATACATGTCAGTGGCACGGCCTCCCTACTCACTGTACCTTACACATGTTTAAAATAAAAACATGAATATATGAACCTGTGTATTATTTGAATAGCTTAGTATTAAATGCACAATAAAGAGGTATGTTTATACATGGCACTAGGCCCAGTTTAATAGAAAACACAATTGTATACAATATATATAGTCGGGGGTCCCTGCTCCATCTCTCTATCAGTTTGGGGGTCCTTTGCCATCATGCCTACCTCGAGCAGAATCAATTACATCATTTGTAGAAGCCATTACTCTGATTTGTGTTTTACCTGTACATTCTATACTTTTGGGGAAGTTATGGTCATGCTACTGATTGTACATCAAACCATGCTGGTTATGATTTACTGTTGAACCTGTTGGGACGTTATTGCCAAAATGATTGTGACACAATGATGACGTCAGGGGGCGTTGACTCTTTATGTAGACCTCACCTGAGGACGTGCAGGTGTGTTCGTTCGACTAGAGAGCGGAAGGGCTAACTATTTTTCAACCGCATTAAGCATTACGCATTACGAAACCGCATTAGGAGACAAAGCGGGCTTTTCTGTTTAAGATTATTTCCATGTATGCTTCTGATGCTGTTCTCGAATAAAATAAAGTTTCGAAGTGACATTACGAGAGAATGCGCGTTAATCGACCGACCGCTCCTACAGTAAGTTGAAGAATAGCCCATCAGAACGCCAGTCAACGTGGGCATGAGAGAGGGAGGCCCGGAGTCACGGTCGCTTGGATTGATCTGGACTGCGGCCAGGATGCCATTTCACCGGTACCGTGAGTAAACGAGTGGATGCGCTGTTTTCCGAACCTGGTTACGATCAAACATTAAAGTGACAAAGGAAACGAAGGAAATGTTTGATGAGCAGACAAATAAATCCATAAACTGCCTTTAAATTACGAAACCACTGAAACTATAAATGGCAGGACGCTGATCAATAGCGCTGCACGGAAACGGAAACAAAGCACGGCCGTGCGCATGAAAATAAATAAATAAAGAAGTAACCGAAAAAACTAACGAATATTCCAACAAAAGGGGTCGGAATTACTTGGAAAAATTCCCTACAAACGAATATTAAAGGCTAAGAACGAACTGATGGCAGAAGGAAGTGAACGGGCAGTCACTGAAGCCGGTGTTACTGAGATGGACGCCGCACAACAAAGGAAAGCGTTTAAATCACTCAGCGCAACACGTAGAGGGAAACTCTCACACTGTACACGGAAAATGAATGAGATAAAAACAATGATGAAAGACGGTGCTGATGTTGACGATGTTAACGAAGCTGCAAATGAATTTCTAAGACTGCTGGATGAATTTAAAGTATCTCATGAATCTGTTCAGTTATTGCTGCCTGAGGATGTGAGAATGAATGAAACTTTGGACTGGTATGAGCCAAAAATGGCTGATTACGAAGCTTCTATGGCTAAAGTGGATCAATGGTTAACACCTCAGCCGGACCCACAGACTCTTGTGCAGGCTGGGGACAGTGTCTCACAGATTGGCTCAAGGAGTTCTAAAGGTTCCAAAAGGTCCAAATCTTCATCTGTGGTTTCAGCACGCATGAAGGTAGCTGCAGACAAAGCTGTTCTGCAGGCCAGAGCTGAAGCTCTTAAAAAGAAACATGAGCTGGAAACGGAGATGCACCAGCTGGGTTTAAAAATGGAAACGGAGAAGCATCAACTAAGTTTAAGAATGGAGTCTCTTGACTTGGAAGCAAACATTGCTGCAGCTGATGCGAGGCTAAAGGCTCTGGAGGAATTTGAAAATGATGAAGCATCAGAACCCGGAAAAGAAAGGGAAGAACGGATAGATGCATCTGACAAAACGGAAGAAAGCCTAGCACAGCTGGAGTATGCACGGATGGGAACCATACCTAAAACACCATTACAGAGATTGATGCACGTTCGGTACCGGCCACTAACTGGAATCACAAGACCGTCTGAACAACAACCAAGAGCAACAAACCCTCACACAAGCAGAGCTGTGGTTTCTGATGGACCACGCAGACGAGGCGAATCCACTCCCAGAAGTGAAATGGCTCAGAGCGTCGATCTCACAAACATTATACAAAGACAGACAGACTTGACGGACCTGCTAGTGATACAGCAGAAGGAATCTAAACTCCCAAGAAGGGAGGTTCCGGTGTTTGACGGCGATCCTCTCGCTTTCAGGCCATTTATGAAGGCTTTTAAGCACAACATCGAGGACAAAACCAACAATGACGAGGATCGACTGTACTTCCTGGAACAGTATACTGCTGGACAGCCAAAGGAACTAGTTCAAAGCTGCTTTCACATGAACGCCACGACTGGTTACGAGGAAGCAAAGCGCCTGCTTAAATATCACTTTGGTGATGATTTCAAAGTCATATCTGCATACGTTGAAAAGGCTTTGAACTGGAACCAAATACGAACAGATGATGGAAAGGCACTTCATAGCTACGCCCTCTAAGAGGCTGTGGTAATGCAGTTCAGGACCTCCCATACAGGTCAGAGCTGGACTCGCCATCTAACATGAAAAGGCTTGTTTTCAAACTCCCATTTAAACTTCGAGAGAAATGGCGGTCTGCTGTATGTGACATCACTGAAAGAACACAGCAGAGACCTACATTCCATGACCTTGTTCGGTTTATGGAAAAACAGGTCAGAATCATTCAAGATCCCATCTTCGGGGATATCCAGGACCCTGCCGGAAGCACAAATGAGAGGATATCCAAAAGAGACTTACCATATATGAGAGCTAGCAGCAAGAAAAGCTTTGCTACGACTGTTGTGCCCAAGACAGAAACCAACAAGAACCCTAATGCACGGGAAGGGGCAGACAGACCAGAGGGCAGTCGTACAGCCATGGACGCTTTCGTCAAGCCCTGTGCTTTTTGTAAAGGAAATCATGTGATGGAAACATGTGAAATAATAGCAAAGATTCCCCACAAGGAGAAAATTGAGCTGCTAAAGAAAAATGGACTGTGTTTTGCCTGCTTGGTCAAAGGTCATATGAGTAAAGAATGCAAGAAACGTCTCGTGTGTCGTTCCTGTGAGAAGAAACATCCCACGGTCTTGCATATAGAGAACTTTACTCCAGGAAGTACCAAGCCAGCAGCTAAGCATGACTCAGACACCAGGAGCAATTACATTGCTAGAGTTTCATCAGCAGCCCAAACAGTGGACAGAACCACAGACTACAAGTTAGCAGTGGTACCTGTCAAGATAAAGGCACATAAAGGCAGCTGTTTGATAGAAACCTATGCATTTCTAGACCCTGGAAGCACTGCTACCTTTGTCACGGAAAACCTGATGGAACAGTTGTCCGTCCGAGGAAAGAAAACAGAGATCTTACTCCGAACACTGGGTCATGAAAAGCCTGTGAAAACCCAAGAAATAAGAGGACTGGAAGTATGCAGCCTGGATGGCAACAGCTTCATAGAGCTTCCTGAAGTCTTCACACAAGATGCCATTCCTGTCAGTCAAGAGAACATTCCTACAGAAATGGACATAAAAGGATGCGCTTATCTAAAGGGGGTCCAACTAAGAACCATCAACGCTGAGGTAGGCCTATTGATCGGTGCAAATGTTCCAAAGGCTATGGAGCCACTGAGAGTGATCAATAGCCAAGGGGAGGGGCCCTACGCAGTCCTAACAAGCCTAGGTTGGACTATAAATGGACCACTCTGCAGTACGGCACCTACGGATGAGCATGGTCGACCACAGATAACGTCCAATAGAATATCAGTGGCCAAGCTGGAAGAGCTCCTGATACACCAATATAACCAGGACTTCTCAGAATTGGCCTACAATGAAAAACAAGAACACTCATTTGAAGATAAGAAATTCCTAGAAGTGATGAACAACTCAGTCAAAAGGAAAGAAGGCCACTACGAAATACGACTTCCGTTCCGCCAGGATAACATCAGCCTGCCAAACAACAGGAAAATGGCGGAACAAAGAGTATTAAATCTTGCCCGCAGATTCCAGAAAGATGAAGCCTTTCGGAAAGACTATAATGGCTTCATGAGTGATGTCTTGAGGAAAGGACATGCAGAAAGAGTGCCAGAGGAACAGCTCCCTCGGAAAGATGGAAGACTGTGGTACATCCCTCACCATGGTGTCTACCACAAAAGGAAAAAGACAATCCGGGTGGTGTTCGACTGTACCTCCTCATTCCAAGGAACTTCGCTGAATCATGAGCTGCTACAGGGTCCTGACCTTATGAACACCTTGCTGGGTGTACTCCTCAGATTCCGACAGGAGCCAGTAGCAGTGATGGGGGACATCGAAGGAATGTTCCATCAAGTAAGAATACCTAAACATGATGTGGACTTCCTCAGATTCCTGTGGTGGCCAGACGGCGACACCAACCAACCGCTAGCAGAGTACCGGATGACGGTGCATCTCTTTGGAGCGGTCTCATCCCCGAGCTGCGCCAATTTCGCACTGAAGCGAACAGCCGATGATAATGAAGGAAAGTGTAGTGCTGAAGTTCTCAACACCATTCGTCACAACTTCTATGTAGACGACTGCCTCAAATCTGTCCGAAGCGAGAGCCAGGCAATCTGTCTGGTGAAAGAGCTCAGATCAGTATGCACCACAGGTGGATTTAGACTCACCAAATGGACCAGTAACAGTCGAGCAGTCCTTGCCTCTGTAGCAGCTGAAGAGAGGGCAAAAGAGGTCAAAGATCTAGACCTCGACAAAGACAAACTGCCCATAGAAAGGGCTCTTGGCATGCGATGGGACATTGAGTCAGACACGTTCTTCTTCTCGATCACCCCGAAACAACAATCGGTCACCCGCAGAAGCATTTTGTCTGTGTTGAACTCAGTATACGATCCTCTTGGGTTCATAGCACCAGTCATGCTGACAGGGAAAGGAATACTGCAGGACCTGTGCAAGCTGAATTGTGGATGGGATGAATCGATACCAACTGCTTACACAGAGAGATGGAAGGAGTGGCTTAAAGATCTTAACCTGATTTCCAGTCTAAGAATCAAGAGATGCTTTAAGCCACCAGATTTTGAAGTTACTAGAGCACAGATGCACCACTTCTGCGATCCAAGTGAAAGAGGTTACGGGACAGTCAGCTATTTGAAGCTGACCAGTAACAACGGACTACCTCACATTGTGTTTGTGATCGGGAAGGCAAGAGTTGCACCTTTAAAGGTGGTGACAATCCCAAGACTGGAGCTTGCCAGTGCAGTCCTCGCTGCTAGGATGGACAGGATGTTAAGGAGAGAGCTCGAGTCAACCCTCGGAGACTCAGTTTTCTGGACCGACAGCACCGCCGTATTGAAATATATCCAAAATGACGCCAGAAGGTTTCAGACCTACGTGGCTAACAGAGTGACCACTATTCGGGATCTGACACACAAAGGCCAATGGCGCCACATAAAGACTGGACTCAACCCTGCAGACAATGCATCAAGAGGCATGAAAGTTGAGAAGTTCCTTCAAGAAGGACACTGGCTGAGGGGTCCAAATTTTCTGATGCAACCGGAAACAGACTGGCCAGTGATCCGGGTACCACCCACACTGTCCCACGGTGACCCGGAGGTCAGGAAGGTGGCTGGAGCTTTCACTACAAGTGCACGGCAGATTCAAAGTCCACTGACTCGTCTTATTGAGCACTTCTCATCATGGGACCAATTGATTCGATCATCAGCCTGGCTCTTAAAATTCAAAGAACGTCTGAGACAATTGAACCTAAAAAAGAAAAAAACGAGTGACTCCAACCCACCTAGGTCACGGCTGTCTGTGGAGGATTTAGGCAAGGCCGAACAAGCACTTGTGTCCTACGTTCAACAACAATCTTTCCAGGATGAGGTGACCTCTCTACAAAAGAGCTCACCACGCAACTCCTGGCCCATGGGCAGAATCACGGAAATCTTCCCCGACAAAAAAGGACATGTACGTCGAGTCAAGATCAGGACACAAAATGGCACCTTGGAAAGGCCCATCACAAAGCTGTGCCTTCTACAGAACATGACCTGATGAGACAAGTCCCTTTGCCCTTTTTCGTATTTGACACCTGAAGAGACTTTAGTTGAACCTTTTCTCTCTTTTTTCTTATCCTTTTCTCAAGAACTTTTTTTTTCGTTGAACCTTTTGCCGAAATCCTATGAACTTGTTTTGCGAAATGGACTCGCGGAAACTAAATGGATTACATTTTTTGGCTTAATTTTGAAATTCCATGGACACGTGATAGTCTTGAATATTGTCACAAAGGACTCTTAAGAATAGGCTTCCTATGTATAAATGTATGAATTGCCCTATACCGGTCAATTAGGGGCCGGAGTGTAGAAGCCATTACTCTGATTTGTGTTTTACCTGTACATTCTATACTTTTGGGGAAGTTATGGTCATGCTACTGATTGTACATCAAACCATGCTGGTTATGATTTACTGTTGAACCTGTTGGGACGTTATTGCCAAAATGATTGTGACACAATGATGACGTCAGGGGGCGTTGACTCTTTATGTAGACCTCACCTGAGGACGTGCAGGTGTGTTCGTTCGACTAGAGAGCGGAAGGGCTAACTATTTTTCAACCGCATTAAGCATTACGCATTACGAAACCGCATTAGGAGACAAAGCGGGCTTTTCTGTTTAAGATTATTTCCATGTATGCTTCTGATGCTGTTCTCGAATAAAATAAAGTTTCGAAGTGACATTACGAGAGAATGCGCGTTAATCGACCGACCGCTCCTACATCATTGAATGAAATTACATTTCTTGCTAAAAAGGGAAAATGAGACGATGAAATTGTTGTACTGATGGAATCAGTGCTGTGGAGATGTACAGTAGATCACAATGAATTCATCAAGACAAAAGGGAACTGTAGGGAGAGTTAAGTTTGAATCAACAGCTCATTCAAAAAGAAACTGATCAGAAAATAGGAAGGCTTCTTACTAAATATCAGCTGAGCTCGACTTTCCCCACTTCGCAAAATTACAACTGTAGCCTGATCTCACAGAAATATAACAACATGGTGGTGGCACGCAATGTGTTAAAATGACGTACTGGCACCATGGTGACAATGCCAATGGAAAGTCAATTCAGATCCTTTGTCGTGGTGGACACACAAATTGTTTCTTTATTTATTTATTTTATTTATTTGTTTATTTTGCAGGGACAATGCACACCAATCAACAGTCAAAGTGTAAGTGAGCCAGAGTTAGCCAGAGAAAAAATTAATTAAATTTAAAAAAAATGTAAATTAAAATGGAATTAAAAGTCATAGATAAACAGACCGTAACGTATAGACAAAACCAATACACATATTAGCAAAAGAAAAGTGTACATAAGACACTAGAGCAGAGCAGACATAACAGGCTGCAGCATGCGTCAGGCAGAACAAACCCACCTACAGTACAAGCACATATATAACACTGAGGCACATAACATGCACATCAAAATGGAAAATAGCAACACTGAACAAGACAAATGCACATATCGGCAAAACAAGCAGGCAGGACAGACAGCACATCAATGCTTGCACGACTGATTGGCAACAAGCTATTCCTTAATATATTGAAGTTATATTCATTTCTAGCACAATGTATCAATGTGGTATATTCAGACTGCATATACACAATCAGCTAATACGTAAGTACAGTTTTCTTTTTCAAAGGAGAAGAAAAATCAGCCTGTGACTACAACCACCCTGGACTCAAACAGCATTAAAAGGGAGCCAATTCTTTACCAAGTGAGTGGAAGGAGAAATAAACAGCGTGACATAAATTTCCTGCAGCGGTTGCAGCATTCAATGGTGACTTTTATAGCTTGAAAGTGAGAGGAGAGGCGCTATCAGACTATTGGGCTTTATTACAGTGGGTATAATAGGGCTGGCTGGAGAGTTTTATACGTTTCTGTCTCGCTGAGCGCCATCGCATCTCTCCATTCTCCACCACCGTGATTGTTGCAGCGGCAGGTTGTCTGTGATAGGCTATTGTGCCCACTCTCCAAAAACCCTTCACCTCAGCCGTGATGCTGCCTCTTCTCTCTTCTCCAGCCTCTGCTGATTTTCAGAGACCTCCCCCCTCCCCCACACTCTCCCCTTTCTCCCCGTCTGAATAAAGAGCGCTATCTATCAAAGCCAGGCCGAGACTCAATCTCTCGGCAGCTCTCCGGCCTTCGATCAACTATCTGTGAAAACAGCGGCTTATAGAGCTGAGGCATATGCGAGGGCTGCCGTGATTACATTTTAGATCTACCACAGAAAAAGTCTCACACACACTCACACACACACAAACACACAGACCTCAACCCTGACTGCCTAAATCCCACCTCCACACTCTCCTCTTGAACCCCTTAAAATCCAGTTTTCCCCTTTAATTCACATGGTAAGTAGCTGTGTCAAGTAGTTTTAAGGTTGAATTAATTGAGGATGGTTGAGAAACAGCCATCTGTACTATAACATGTTTTCCTATGAATTGTTTCCCCTTGTTATGAGCAGGGGGCAATGGCATTTTAAAGCTAGTTTGTTTGACCTACAGAATGAATATTTTACTGAGGACCCCGTATAGTCGATTATTCAACTATTCAATAAGGACCCTGATATGATTGCTATTCTGTCTCTCTCTCTCTCTTTCGCTCCCTCTCTCACTATCTATCTCTCTGTCTCTCTCTCTCTCTCACTATCTCTCTTTCTCTCCCTCTCTCATTATCTATCCGTCTCTGTCTCTCTCTCTCTCTCACACACTATCTCTATCTCTCTCTGTCTCTCTCTCTCTCACTATCTCTCTCTCTGTCTCTCTCTCTCTCACACACTATCTCGCTCTCTGTCTCTCTCTTTCTCTCTCTTTCTCTCTCTCTATTACTTGTTCTAACAAAAAGCACCTTCACACACACAACAAAAAGCTATGTGATAGTCACATGTACGTATATCCACCAATTATTTTGTTGTTTTGATTATTTTTCTTGAGCTAAAGGAAGCGTAAACGATTCAACAATCAGTCGACGATAGGCAAGACTTAATCAAGCAGATTTAATGTAAATTGGTATAATTTCCTGTTAATATAATACAGTCTGTTTCTTCTACGGGTCTTATATTTGGAGCACTGGCCATCATTTGTACAACCAAATAATTGATTAAATCTTTGAATAATTGACACACAAGTTGTAAACAAGCCAACAGTTTATTCGGACTATCCAAACCACTTGACATGGAGGTCCAACTGATCTCTACTCAAAATGATTTGGAGTATAAAATATGTATGTGTACAAGTTATATGTAGTCGGTTTATCGAAGTAGAGTTATACTTCACAGTAAATCTTTATCACCCTATCATGCAGAAAACGTTTTATTAAATGTAATCATTGCCATAACAACAATCTTCCCATGACCTGAATCATATCGTGGTTGCCATGCACAGATATTGCAGTTAATATCTGTGCAATACATGTTTAAAAACATTGTCAATAAACATGTTTTGCAGAACCCTGAAATATCAATGTTCTTGTCTGGTGATAGTGTTGTTTTAGCGATGTCACTGTGTCCTGAGAGCTCAACAGTTTATTAGCCACATTGTAATAAACTGTAGCTTTCTTTGGTGGTGGATGTTCCAAGATTTTGAAGAGAAATTAGATTTAAATTTCTTGCAAACCTGACTCACAGTGAACCTGGGCCTTGCAGGGCCCTGGTCAGGATTCTTACAAATACTGAGGTATTCAGACAAATGTTTTGAAATGTTTTACATTTTAATCTTTTATGAATTTACTTTATTGTTTACTGTACACAAGTCTAAAAGCTGTTTCAAAGCATTTTTCCCACTATTTTAGAAAATGATAGATTAAAATTCTGCAGGGGAAACACTGAATAATTTCTTTCTCCATCGTCTTATCTTATTTATCCATTAGGTGATATGTTTATGCGTTGCTAGTAGTTTAATTTAAATCTGCCTATGAACTACCACCATCCAGTCTCGGACAAAGGTATTTGGTACCTTTGGAAACTTTGGGGTGTCCACTGGAATTTAAAGTGTAAGTTCTGCAGCTTTGACCAAAGTTTGGCAGGACCGCATGACTATGTAATGTGGGTCAGTGGGGTAGAAGAGGTTAAACATACAGCCATGCTAAATGCAATACGTAGTTTTAAATTGGTGAGGCAAGCTGTGAAATTGAAATAAGGCAACTAAGTTACAAAAAGCCTTAAAAGGCCTCAGAAGATTATGACCACTTGAATTAACTTGCCTTTAATTAGTTTGGTGCGGGTATGAAGGCACATGCAGAACCACCCAACAACTGAGCAGAATACTGGTGTTGATTGCAGGAGAGGATACCACACGTGCTGTGTTTGTTTCCTTGTCAGTGAGATATAAAGATTGGCTGGAAGAGAGAGGGAGTACGAGATACTGTATAGAGGTACAGAGTTTTAAGCCTGGCAAGGCTCAGTGGTTCGCTCCAGTCCCCTCTTCATACTGCAGGCCTGACTGCAGCCCAATATGGTAAGAACTTAATGCCACCAGGGACCCAGCCCATTTGAATGCTCAGGCATCCTTTATCACAGGCACAAGTGGTGCAGAAAAATTGGTCAGGATTAATTCTGGAGGCCTTGCAAATACACACAGCTGGGATCAGTGCTTACAGCTTTCTCGGAGGTGGCACTCTGTAAAAAGTGGGTCTTTTATAAACGGTGGGACGGGCCTTTGAAGCTTTGCCTTTTGTGAGGCTGAAGGGGGTGCCCGATTTGCTAATGCAACTTAAAATGGTGTTAGAAGACATAATAGCAGACATGTACAAAGTGATAAGGGAATTAAGGCTTTTTCGGCACTCCCCAAAAGCCGAGTTTCCACCGAGGTTCCCAAATGTAAAGAGTTTTATCGTCTTGTTGGTTGTGAACTGTGCTATGCTCGTATATATCACCTCCAAATGCAGTGCATGGAAGGATTTAGGTGGTTAAGTGTGAGATAGGATGGAGTGCAGTTGTAAGGAGGATTTTCTCTTGCTACTGTACTTCCTTCACTGTGTCCATTAACAGCAGGAAGACAAGAGTGAGGTAGGAAGCTGCAGCCTCAGACCTTCCCTGGACAGGAGGACTGATCAAGAGGAATTGTCCTTTGGACTGATTTTGGACCAGATGGGAACTGATAAGGCTGTATGTCTGAAAGTAAAGTAGGACCTAATATCCTGTATACTTGTCAGATACTGTGCCCCTCAGTGTCTGATACCGACTCACCGAGGCACCCTTTAGCTTCTGTATGAGATGCACGGACACCACTATTGATGTTCCGTGTGAAACCAAGTCAACTTTGAGTTGATTTACCATAGTTTTATCATGTAAATTCCGCTCTTTACTACCTTAACATTATTTGAACCCAACCCACTATCGTCCCCTTTACATAACCAAGTACTTTTGTTACGTAAGTAAATCTAACAACTAAGTAGACCTATGTTGGAAGTTTATTTTGAAAAGACACAATGCAGATGTTACAATGTAACCAGAGGATACTAACAAGCCATCCCTAACATGTCCAGAACGGATGGTAGCATTGTAAGTAGAGCGTCATAGTTTGACGTGTAGGACCACTGACCAAGCTACGATATTGGACAAGTTGGGGGTAAGAATGTGTTGTTATAACCTTGTGCAACCTCATGTTGTACAATGTAGCAATGCTTGCATTTTTTATGTGCAATATCCATGACTTTATTCAACCTCTGTCGCTTGTCGCATAGCTAAAATGAGAAATGACAAAATTGGTTCTGGCCAGTGGTCATTCAAAATGCTTTGGAGTATGAGTTATGTGTGTGTGCAAGTAATATGTAGGTTTATTGAAGTAGATTTACACTTCAAAGTGAATCTAATGATTCCATTTCAGCAAGCGTTATCACACTTATTATGGTGTTCAAAGGGGTTTGGGATTACTTCCTTTAATTGCATTATGATTCGTGGGCATAACAGCAAAGCAATGTCTTTCTCTCTCTGTCTCTAACCCCTCACCCTAGACATAATACAACACACACACTGACCGACAGTTGCAGCAGCCTGAGGTGAGATGCTGCATCTAGTGGAGTGCGCTTTGAGCACCAGTCCACACCACACAGCCAAGCTATCATAACACTAGTCAGCGTGAACACACACACACGCATTCACACAAACACAAACACACAGTTCAATAAGCACAGACAATCATGTGCCCCCCCCCCCCATTGCTTTATCTTACACACACATACACAATGAGAGTAATCAGCATGGGCATTCCCCTTCCCTTAATGCTGATGACACCGTTTCCATTTCTGTAGAGACAGTGCTCTGTAGCTGTGGCAATATGGATTGTTATGGCCGACACACTCCATCGGCCAGCGGCTTGCTTCCAGCTACATAGCTTTGTTTATGTGGAAAACCATATCAAAGTGAATTACGATTGAGAGGTAGCTAAATCAAATATGTGGTGTGAGGAGAGAAGAAAAAAAAAACATCAAGTTTCCCATTTCAAAGTCATTTGCCCTTGAATGTTATTCTAAAGCTGTTAATAATGAGTGCTTTTTATGATGTAATAGGGACGCCAGAGACATCCAGAGCTCAGCTCCCCCGAGGTGAAAGATATGGAAGTGGACAGACTCACTAACCATCAAGGAAAGCATAATTTCACTCAACTCCACCACCCCGTGTTACTTGTGCACTTGATAAAAGGTCATGTTCAAATAAACTTTGTATTTGTTGCGCAGCTGTCCGCTCAGATGGAAATAGAGGAGAAACTAGCTGTAGTTCAGTAGAAGTACGCAGAGGGTAAGAGTTAGGCAAGTAATGAAGACTTTTCATTCAATCACTTTTATATTCAAAACTGTGAATGAAACAAGTCTCAAGCCAACTGTGGACCCTAGATCAGCACATAAAACATTTGGTTGTATGAGTTGTTAACCAGATGCCAGATTAGCAAGATTCCCAGTATGTAGTGGCCTGATAGATACTGCACTATGTATTTGGTGAAGAAATCTAACCTATACATTATGAGCATTCCAGTCACTAGATGCTCTCAACTATGTTATCTGTGGTCATGTGCAGAACATCGAACACCATGACATAGACTCAGAATTTCAACTTTATGGAGTTTTAAAATGGGCGCTAAAAGCACAACAACAAAAAAGACGCTGCTGGTGTTTCGGTTTAACGAATGACTTTCTGGCAACTTTCAGACGAAGGCATCCGTGGTTGCTCGTAATGACGGCAGCTGTTGAAAACACCAACACAGAACATGTAGGTGTCCTCGTAAAAGCCTTCAATCTATTTTGAATACATACTCGTCTGTGTTTATTATCCATGCCAACCATTTACGTAAGTTACTTACTACGAGCAACAGAGTGGAGATTTCCACATTGATTTCACTTTGTTCTACGGTACCCGGCTACAGCGATGCAATGCCACGTCTCTACAGCACTATATTCACTATTACATGAGCAGAAGAACATAGATAACATAACCTGCACCGACTCAGTTAACTCTTATGAAAATCGGTCAGAGTAGCAACAACTCTCAACTCAACAAAATGAGACACCGCCTTGAGCCACTATTTGGCATTACAGTAATATCACAAACAACCAGACATTTTGCTGGTAACAAATATAATTAAATGTTTTTTAACTTTCTAACTCATCTGGGTGGATGAGTCAAATTGCCACTAATGTTGCCAACAAAAACAACAACTGTAAATGGGTCTATTAGGTATTTATTTCTTGGTTTGTGTAGTCAGTGCAGTTTCCACCTGCAAAATGTGCTGTGTCTGGTCAGTTCCTTACTCGGTTCTTGTGTTGTCAGAATGCAATCCATACTCCCACATGAACAAGAGTAGGCAAGCTGCTATATGAGGTTATTCTTATAAACAGCAGTACTGTGAGCAAGATACTAACATCTACATGTTGACAGTAGAAGATGTTAAAGCATGCCTGATGTTCATCAGCTAAGTTTCACCGTGGTTGCAATCATAAGCACTAAACTCAAAGTACAGCTGAGGCTGGTAGGATCGTCATTAGTTTGGCAGGTATTTAGTCATAAATCAAAGTATTGCACAAAATGAATGTGATGATGGCCCGAGATGAAAAGTCGAAGAATCGTCAAAGTCGTTCCAATTTGTCTTTAGGGAAAAATGAATGTTTGTATCAAATTTCAGCGGAATCCATTCATTAGTTGCTGATCAATTTCACTCAAGCTTTGTCTACCTGCTGGTGTTGTAAATGAAAAGTAAATTGCCAAACTATTTTGGATTAATTATCTGGACACCGTTAATATCTGAACCAAACCTCAATCCATCCAATATTTGTTAAGATATTTCATAACCTCTAAGTGGAAGCAGAGGAGTGATCCACAGACGTAAAGAAGAGAAAATAAACATGTTCAGGATGGCCAAACAGTCTGTGTGCCTGATGCAGCCATTGACCTCAGCAAGGTGGTTACCGGTAGATGGGTGCATTTAGTAAATATGTGTGATAGCTATCAAACTGGCCACAGTGAGGTGAGGGAGGTCTGAGGGTAAGAGGGAGGGCTCAGGTACAGCAGCTCTCTAATCAGCCAACAGTTACCTGCTACCATTTATTCCACATCTGCCCGGCCTGGCCCTCATCCAGCCGCAGACAGCCGGGCTCATTTCAATTCACCCTGTGTCAAGTGCAACTGTCACATTAAATAGGAACTGCTTTTTGTTTCCTGCTCCGCCACTATCTTCTCACTTGATTTCAAAAACACAAGCTCTCTTTTTCAACCACACACTGACACACTCCTCTCTCCTCCTCTAAAGATGGGGGGAAAAGTGGATGCCATAAGCTCATGATACACAATCCTCCCCAACTGGCGGGAAATTACTGTCAGCGGGGCAGCCCACCGCACCACAAGCCGCAAAACAATGGATGGGCCACGACCAAATTAAAGCTCCATAAATCACAAGGTGTTTAACTACGCCATGCGTGTGGTGCCTTGCCTCGTTGCAAAGAACAAGGGGGAAGAGATGGAGAAAGATGGAATGCAGATGGAGGGGTGTCACAGTGTGAGGAGGCTTGGAGATGTGTGTGGGAGGGACTAATGACAGATCCAAAAGCATGCATCAGCAGCGAAGATGAAGGAGGAGGAGAGTTTATTCCTGTTTCCTAATGGGAGTCAGGATCATTTTGTAGCACCGCACCAAGTGCAACGCGACGGGTACAACTGAGCCGGCCATTGTAGCAAGGTGAAACACAGATCCCTGCTCGTTTACCTTCAGGCAATGTGCACAAAGAAGTGCAAGATGCAAATATACAGCAGCCCAAAGATGAATATACAAAAAAAAAACAGATTTTCTTGTGATTAAATTGTCATAAAGGGATCACAAATATGCTGATATAACTACATAATAATGTAGATTAATAAAATGTCTGAATTCATGCTTTGTCAGGTCTGTTCGCGAGACAACAAGCTAATAACTTTTAAAAAGCTTGTTTCCTGAATGGAGATTGGATTGATCAGTGCTACGCTATGCCAACATTCTATCTGATCCATCAACACTCTTTATGTCATGTTAGGCGTAAATACGGCAGCTAAGTTACTATTAATACCAGAGAAAGTCAATGGTTTATACACAAACATTTATACAAATAGAGTTTTGTCCGGTCTCTACACAAATATGAGATACTATCGTAGAGCCAGAACAGCTCTGATGGCCTCTCAGCATCTATTGTAACTGCTGTGGTCACAGTCATTTCTAATAAAAGTGAAATTGTCAATGAACTCTCTCCGGCCTCTCTCTCTCTTTGTTCAGGTGAAATAATTGAGCTGGGAGTTGAGGTGCTGTGCACATTAGACACAACATTTTGATAGGAAGCACAGAGACATTTTTTGGATCATTTTTCAAGGGCACTGTTCTGCTTTCTCGAAGGTCCTCATGGATTTTCAATCAGTACTAACAGCAGTATTTGGTGACTGCCTCTCAGGAGAGGAGCTCACACAATGATATTTGACTTCGGGTTCAAAAGGCCGTGGAGTCATTCTGACTTTTTTTCCCTCATCATGGCTGAATGTACCATTTCAGACAGAATGGAAGCCTTTGTGCAATACGCACAACAGTCACGAAAATGACTGCTCATTACTTAAAAGATATTTGGAGCAGTCTCTTCAATTACACAAGGCCTGACAATTGGTTAGACCTGGAATTCGTTTTCACTGAAAAAGACAGATGGACAATTTTCAACTCTTAAATCTCTTTGTGAGCGATAAACCATTTCACTGTGAGGAGGAAGAGGACCGTTTTGTGGTCTGAACAGCTTAGTACAGGTGAGGAGTTGTGTACTGAAGACTACCAGTCAAATTCAATGCAACACAGCAGGCACCTGCTTTGGCCTGCCCCATGCAAAGCATACAAGTTGCTACACACAATAAATGAAATGTGTTGATGTGCAGGGGCAAAATGATAGTAAAAAATGAAGTGAAAAAGGAGAGCATTGTTATGGGAAAATATGTCATAGTCTTATGCTTTAGGGTTAAAGAATGTACGTCTTTAGAAGTGCAGACACCAAACCTTGTTTCAGTAGATGATTCTAGTAAGTTTTGCATCCAGTTGTCTTGTTATCTGTTATCTTGTTATCTGTTATCCTGTGCATTGTTTCTGTCTTCAAAGACGGAGACACACAGAGGTCTTGATTACGGTATTTCCTTTATGAGCATTAGCTGAAGGGCATGACCCTCTGCAGGCATATATGATGTGTGATGGTAAAACAGGTTTATTCCGTCTCTGCAATACTATGACTTAACTCTTTGACCAGGTCACAGTGACATCAAAGGAAGCACCTGACTTGGTGTATCCATGGTTTATTGTGGGGCAAACTGATAACAAAGGTATTTGTAAACAGGCCATAAAGCGCCTTCAGGTTATCGTAAAGACAGGACACTATGCTTCAAAGGAAAACATCTGCTTTGACTTGTTTTCTTCTTCTGTCTTCTTTGTTTATTCTTGTTTGCGAAGCAAGATAACAGCATGCTGGCTGAGCATAAATGTCCATGCATTTGAATGTGTTGTCAGAGCACCTCTTGCAGATGACGGTGATGTATCTGTGAGACTGTGTTCCCTTTGCTTGCAAGCAAATAAATTGACTATTACAAATTTGATCCTTCATCAAGAACTCTGTTTCATTTGACATTGATTTGAAAACACCTTACACTTTTCTCCCGAATAGTTTAAGAAATATTCCACAACAGCATCAAATGTTTGAAACAACCTATCCATTTTGCTGACATTAGACAGAGACTGTCCTCTCAGAAGAAAAGGCAGACATAGTTTTGTTGTTATTGCACTGCAACACCTGTGAAGGTGTGTTCAGGGTGGTAAGGTTTCACCTCACATTATTTGCAAGACTCTAACAGCTGACTGTTTTTGTAACCGTGTGCTAACTGCTTGGCAAGACATTTAAACCATGACAACTGGCACTGTTAGGTTGTAAGCCAGTGAGTGATTCTGCCTGATTTTTGCAATGCTTCAACTGTTTGGGGTTGTGTATGTGACTTAGGGAGGAGGTAGGGGTGGATGGTTGGGTAAAACAAAAATAAAATAAGTCTTACAGATAAATAAGTGTTGGGGTCTGACCAAATGGCTTCAACATGTGCTGTGAACAAAGAGAATCAGGCCTTCCCTTTTGCAAGCAAAGGTTTCATCCTGATTGTGGTTTGATGAGAGCAAACCTCCTCTGAAGGAATTTCACACCAGGGTGTGAATTCCCCCCCCCCCAAAAAACTATGGTTCCTGAAGTCACCTGAATGCACCACTGCAATCTCATTGGCCGAGAGCCAAGACAGCACCAGGACCCCTGTGGTTCAACCACTGTTCTACAAAACTGCCTGCAGCTCACACCTCAATGCTTTTTCCCCTTCGACCTCAGTCGAGCTAGGGAGCACGCAAACACTCCCTTCGCTCTGGACTTCGTCCTGGGACCAGAAGAGGCACCGGGCCCTTCTCTCCCCCCCAGCACCACGCTGACGACGGAAGGCCCATGAGGACCACAGGCCTCATCAAACCCTCCGGCAGGAAGACAAGGACGAACCCCCTCTCTCCGCCGAGGATTACCGGGAGGAACGAAACGACGTTACCTCAGCCGACGTTCACCCACAGGCCTCATCAACCACTCCGGGAGGAAGACGTCTAATCCTCTCCTGACCGATGATTACCGGGAGACCCACGGACCACGTCGTCTCAGCCGAAGTTTCACTGTCCCCGCTGCAGCGAGAACAGATCGGACCCGCGCTTGCTCCAGAGCGAGCTGCGCCACAGAGGACCGACCCCGCGGCGCTCAACGCCGCGCCGATGTCCGCCGAGCCTGCGTCCACTCCAGAGCGAGCCACGCTACTGGGTGCGACTGACTCCTGAGGACCGAGCTACTCACAGTCTGCGCCCGCTCCGAGAGCCGCGCTCCCGAGTCAACACTCGAGGACTGATCGATTCGAACGAAGCTTCTCACAGTAAGGTTCATTGCATCTGGGCTTAGCTTAGCATAGCTTAGCATAGCTTATTCATTTATGTGTTATTACTCCCGCATCCTGTTGTGTTAAATCACTGTCTTGTGTAAATAAAAATAGATTCATTCAATGTTAAATAATATGCGCTATACTTGTAAGCTTATATTGCGGAGTTGTGAGGTCATTGTAAGTAGGTCAAAAACTCCGAGCAGGGCATTCCGTCGCCTGTTCGCACGATAGAAACAGATACAGTGGCCCTGAAAGAAACACTTGCTTAAACCACTAGATTAGGGCGGAAACTGCCATCTTAGAGTAGGAGAAGAGTTCTCTTTATCTATTCACACAGAGACTTCGAAATAGCTTAGAACTGCACCCTTCTCCGGCACCTTAAGTGTTAACAATATGCAGACACACTGACGTTCCAGAGAAGGCGGTCCCGGACGTGAGCCAGTGTGGGCGGAGATGCCCAGTGCTCCAACAGGCTGTCTGAAAGCTAGAAACAGATCCGCCTCCAACTTTGCTTTAACCAATAGGCTTCCATCAGAAGAACCTTTAACACGCATGCGCACTCTGTCTAAGCGCCTTTTAGCTTTTCATTCGCTCCTACAGAGTGAACTTTTCTAGGTCCGTGCACGTTTAACTGATGAACATAATGCTTCTGTTACAAATAAACCTTATTGCTTGAATTGAGCTAAACGCCTCGACCTAAGTCTGTTCACCTGAGTTTTCTCCTCAACATGAGTTTTATTCTCAACACTTGTTACACCGCGCCATCGCGCAAACAACGCGGACCACGGACCCCCGCTATATTGTGTATTGCCTGCTGTAACTGCCTGCATTTAGATCCGTCACTGCTAGTGAATCGGAGTTTTTGTATTATCACTGAAAGACTGAACCTATGGTGGCCAGACCTTCGTCTCGCCGACCAAGTTTCGGGGTGATAGGAAACAATGCTCTCATCGCACCGCAGTGATGAAGATCTGTTTTATTTGGGATTTATTTTCATTTGTTTTATCACACTCCGTGTGATATTCTCTCCTCATTAAATCAGCTCTTTGAGTGAAATGTGGAATCTCGGCTATCGTACATAACTGCCGGCAGTTCTACCAACAGCGGCACTTTGTGTACGATACGGCCAGCGCTCTCCATTCTCACTACAACGTGGACCGCACACAGAGTTTGATCCATGACCCCCCTCCTCTCTCTCTCTCTCTTCGCTCCCTCTCTCTCACTAACCTGCACACACCTAGTCAGCAGCCCTTGGGTAACCCCGTGCCCTCGAGTGCCTCACACACACATATAGCTTTGAGCTAATCTAGCTACGTGCTGAACAGCCACCACATGTAGACGCCGGGTCCCCTGTTGGCTAACCGCCATTTTGGGTCGCACGCATGAGAGACGTCCTAACTACGTCACACGTCGCTGAGCTGTTCCCTCGTTCCCCCCCCTTTTTGCTCACACACACACACACACACACACACACACACACACACACACACACACACACACACACCCCCACACACACACACACACATCCTCATCCATTTTATTCATTTGACTTTAGGTATTAGGCATATAAGATTGTGTGATAACGTTTGTTGGTTGCAATATTAATTGATTTGATCATTTACTATTTTGATTTAATAAACTCTGTTATACTTTAAGGAGCAGTCGTCTGTGATTACTTGTGCATATGTGCGTAATGAAACTGTATGTAGTAGCCTTGTGTACGAACTTAACCCTTCACTGTCACTGAATGTGTAGTCGCACCCGACTATTGACATTATGAGTGACTACTAATTATGAGACTTAGTTTTATCGTTTGGTTATTGGTCCCTGTTCGCAGGGTGGTGCCCCGTTGTTATTAATAATCATTAATAATTGTTACATACATTAATAATTCTATTGATGTCAAGAATTCAGTTTCTTAAATGCTGATAACCCAAACACGCCCCTCTTAGATCCCAACATAAGTCAACATCGACTCACAGTAAGTAAATAATGTGACAAACAATTATGTAATGTAAGGGAATGTAATTTTGTAGTAGAACAACTTGGGTAAGTAATTGAAATATGGTACTGTGAATAGAAGAGATGCTGTTTAATGGTAACTAGAGCTTGAAGTCCCCACTATAGAAGCTGATCATCACTTCTTCCTACACACTTTGTCTCTAAAATGACCTTCTTTAGTCTGGACTTAGGGAGGTCAAGGTGGTTGGAAGGGAAAGGTTTTTAAGTTGGACACACCAGTCAACATGACTATTACTATAATCTTTCTCCCAAGTAGTTTTAGTTGCTTAAACGTAACCAATCCTTCATCACAGAGGTGGCATGTAGAGGTGTTTTAAGGCAATGACAACATCCTATTTCATTTGTTATGGTATGAGGTCAAAATCATTTTGGCCAAAGACGGTATATAAGAAGTGGACACACACTGTGACGTAGCCCAGTTCAGCATTTAGGCAGTCGCCATCTTGTTGGCCATCTTATCGTGTTGGCCATCTTGTTGGCCATCTTGTTGGCCTTTGCCAAATAGATTTTTTCTAACCACAAGTGACACGAGAGGGTGGAGCTAAGGTCAATTGAATGCTGAAGACGAACTTTTTAGGCAACCAAAATGTTGCAATTTACTTTCATGAACTGAAAACACACTGTAAAAAGGGTTATAGTTTGAAGACAAAACACGGACAACGCGCAGACCGGACAACGCCATCAATCACCAGGTAGTCCCGCCCTAAAGCATACCCTGCTTTATGGTCTATTTGACTCTAAATAAAGAGAGAAGTAGAGTTATCATTCGCTATGACATTGTTAAAACTATAATTGTAGTTAACAGCATTGTTATCCTGTTTCTTTATTCCACTATTTCTTCCGTCCCCCGTTTCGTCGCAACGCTTCTTCTTCTTCATTTTTTAAGCTACAGAAACCGTTCAACTATCAAAATGTTCAGCTCCTTCAGCTCATGTCTGCTATGACTTTTTCTATTTCTAACCTTTAAACTTTTTGAATTATTAAGCTTTTAGTAACTTTTTTTTTAATGGGATCTCTATGGAGAATATTTACAAATCCTCTTAAACTTCTTCAACTTTCAAATCCTTCAACTTCCTCATACTTTCAGCTACAGACACCATTTCAACTTTCAAATGTTGAGAAAACCCTCAACTATTGCGAACATGATTCAGCTTTTTGATATCTTTTAAACTTTTTGAACTGCAGCAATTGAACTTTTATGATTTTTCAGCCCTTTTCTGACTTTATAATGGGTGTGTATTGCGCAGCTTAGAGTGCGTGATGTCACCGCTGGAGTGAAGAGCAGCTTAAGATTCTTGTGAAAAAAACATTTGTATTTTGCCACTGTGTCCACAATCTTCACTCTTCATGCATAATTTCTGGATGTAGAAGTAGCTAATATTGTCCTTGTTGTAGAAAAATGACTGTGGAATCCCACAGATTTCCACATTTGACACGGAAGCCGTTAATTGAGAGGAAAACCAACTTTCTGCTCCATAGAGACCAATGTTAAATTTTGCTTCAAAAACATCTTCCACAGAACACGGTACCCCATTTCTAGATTGCCAGTTAAGCCACATTTTTTACACTACCGACACAATTTTTACAGAATCTGTTCTTCAACTCATTATTCCCCTCAATTATTAATATCAGAGCAATAGGAGCTACGGTTATGGGAGTTTTGATGATTTGTTTGAGAGGTGTTTCCCTGTTTTATCTCCATGAAATGGCTTCAGGCACACAGGTGTTTGCGATTGAGCCAATTAGTGATGTTGATAAACACACAGACTCACAGACACATGCGCACATACACTCCTCTCCCTCTCTCTCTGTGTCTCTCATACAGTCATTCAGGTCTTAGGGATCTTTAGAGGTCTTTCCCCCCTCCTCCACCCCCCCCCCCCAAACACACACACATACACACACACATGCCATTTTAAAATAAAAGCCCCACAGAATGAATCCTAACTGAAATGCTTGTGATGAGCCTGTCATTTAATAACCGGTTTGTGTTTATCTAACATTATGATTCTGTCTCCTCTCCCCTTCTCCCCCACACCCCACACCCCATTTCAAAATAAAAGCCCCAGAGAGTGAATTCTAACTGAACTGCTTGTGATGAAGCCTGTCATTTAATAACCTCTGTTTATGTGTCAAACATGATGATTATGTCTCCTCTCCCCCTCCCTCCCCCACCCAGTCCCACCCTTTCAAAATAAAAGCCTCATGGATTAACTGTATTTAAACGTTTCGCTCAAAATTTGGCTTTTTTGTTGAAATAATGAATGCTCTTACTAATACTGCGACAACTACTACTACTGCTAATATTTCTAGTATTACCACTACTACTACAACTTTTGCTGTTGCTACTATTACTACTACTGCTACTGCTATTACTGCTACCATAAATATTATTACTACCACTACTGCTATTACTACCACTACCACTACTATTATTACTGATACCACAACTGCTAATACTGCTATTCCTGCTACTACCAGTACTAATAACCAGTACTAATACTACTACAGCTATTAGTACGACTGCTGATACGACTACTTCTACTACTTCTTCTAATTACAAATACTTCGACGACAACTTCTACTGCTTCTACTGCTACTACAAATATCACTACTGCTACAACTAGTACTTATTCAAATGCTACTCATACTTATACTGCGAATAATACTTCTACTACTACTACACCAAATATCACTACTGCTGGAATTCTTTTAAGCTACAGAAACCGTTCGAATATCAAAATGTTCAGCTCTTTCAGGAGAGGGGTGACATAACTTCATATTTGTAATCTTTCAACTTTTTGAATTATTCACCTTTTTGCAATTTTTTTAAAATTGGATATCTATTTTCAGCAATGTTTTTGAGATTCATTTCAGCTTTCAGCATTCCAACGCATTTTCAGCAGGAAATGCATTTTCTAGTTAGCAATGAAATCAACTTAAAACAGTTACAGATGTCCTGTGAAATCCACAGGGGAACTCTGAACAAATTCTTGGGCACGTGCTGGGCTTCCTTTGTGAATGTGATGGAATTTTTTCATGTGTAAAATAGGTGTCTTAACTCTGGATTGTTTTCATCATGTTGTGGTAAATATTCCCATGTGGGGAAAAAAATCGTATTTACGTATCTGGATTTTCACATCTACAGAATAAACTGTGTGAGCCAGCCTGAGGCATAGGCGAATATGTCATAATGTAAGCATTATTTCTACTGTTTGAATTTTAAATCAGAAGGAAAATTATGCTTTTGTCCATGTATTTTAACCCCACGTGAGAAGCAATTTGTGGCTCAGTGTCTCGCTCCAGGCAGCACATCATTTGAAGGAAGCATGGATCAAGCCACCAACCTTAAGACTAGTGGACAACCTGTTCTGAGCTACAGCCATCCTCAATATATATTTCTCAGGTTGATTTCTTTTCTTATATGATTGTAATGGATTGCTGTTCTGCCTATCTTCATTTTTACAACTTTTAAAGTGAAACTATACATTTTTGAGAACAGGAATAACATATTATTTCTCTTACAGATGGAGAGTTGAATTAATGAGTGAAAAAATAAATCATTACTCAATTCAATAAAGAACAATGCTGGTGGTATTCCTTATTTTTCTCATTGCCAACAAATCCCACTAAAAGACCAAATCCAAAAATGTAAAAAAAAAAGCATGTGCTAGTCTATCTCTCAATATTTCCTGACTGTCCTACTCTGTGGCTCAGCATCAAGCCCACTGGTTCCTGCTGAAGAAGCAAATATTTTTTTAAAAGGCTAAGAAAGTTATAGCCTACTTACATTTTTTTAACAGCTCCGTAATTTCCTTAAACAGTGGAGCACTGTAGTTATTAACAAACAGGATGAAATGATGTTGGTGAATATTTTCAGCTGTGGATAAAATGTTTACAGCAACAGAGTGGTGTATTCGCTATATCTGGCTTTGGCTACACAGCCTACACCTGGTAGTACAATACATTGTTTGTTGCTTTTGGTGTTTCTATGATTTGTTTACATTGAGAAAAAATAAAATGCCACAAGGCTTACAATTGGCAGACAACCGTAAAGCATGTGACTTCTGCTAAATCTGCTCAGTATGCTTAGGAGTGAATTTCAACTCACAACATCATTGCTGCAGCCTGTGACAGAGCAAGAAAGCCAGACAAAAACACATCATATTTGATCACCTCCAAAAGCAGAGAAAGGACACAGGCTCTGCCAGGGCAGCGGACCTCAGACTGTAACTGCAAAAGCAATGCTGCCTATTGTCACACAACGGGCAGTATCGGGTTAATTCCTCCACAGTCTTTCTGTTTAAGGGAATAATGAGCTTCTGCCACAAGACTCAGCGCCCTCTGAGCCCTCTGGGTCTCTGAAACACATGCAGGAAATACAGATGCTGTAGAACAGCAAAAAAGGCCAACACTGACATGGTAAGCATGCCATCATGTGTTTTTTTCCTTTCTTCTCTTTGTCCAACTGTTTGTTCCTCAATACGATGACATGCTGAATGGGAAAAGTGGAACACAACGCAGCAAAGTCATTATGCACAGAGGCTGACAGGAGAAGCAGCCAGCTGTATTTCTTGTGTTCAGCATGTGTAGGGGACACGGAGATGGAGGCTGTGGAACCATGTCAGTCACTCAGTCAGTGGGGCTGTCTGCAGTATGATCGCAGCTCCATCTAGTGTTTCACACTGAGAACTCAGACATGAGGCCAGACAAATTCAGCCAGCTTCAACAATGGTTTGCAGTCAGCTTACACAGTAAACTCCTATCATTCATCAACTCCTGTCATTTCTTCTGCTCATTTAGTCTTTGGAGACTAATCCAAGTTGAAGGCCGAAAATAATCTGACTGTGAATTCAGACTATAAATGAGAACAAGGCTACGCATGTTTACCTAACAGTGCGTGTCAGAGCAACTACATTTGACATTTTTGCCAATTTTGCATTCGTTTTGAAAGAAAGAGAATGAAGAAAAAAGTTACGTATACAGTTTACAAATATTAATAACGACACAAATGCCAGTTCATAAATTCAGGGGACTCATAATATGGGGAAATAATTATAGGGATTATGAAAGAAGACGCCACATGTGTTATACAATGGAGGTCCAAACTTTGGCTTAGTCTGTATCATATAAAACAAGCATAACAGAAACCTAAACATCACATATGGTATTATTTTCACCCACTTTTTCACATTTTCTACAGCTAGTAAAACATGTCCTCTGATGACTTTTAATAATCATTATTTCATGTCAAACTCTTTTTTGTATTTTTTTTTATGAATGCAATCAGTCCTTAAAAAAGGGTTAATAACTATTCTGAGCATTGCAACAATTACATAATAACATTTTATATTCTCTGGGCTTTTCAAAAGCCAAACTACTGTTAATGTTTTCTTAGTTCGTTTATTTGACAGGGACAATACAGACATACACTGTTACATGAAGAAGTGAGGCAACAGATCTATTCAGGTTCAAACAAGCAAACAAACAGACAACATATTCAGGATAAACAACAACAGCACAGATCAAACAGACCATGTGTTTATGCATATGTGAGAGTGTGCATGTGTGTGAGATAAAGGATACATGTTCACAATGTGTTACAATACGCAGACACAACGATCATGTTATTGTGTAATATTTAGTGTATTTTTGTAACAACTTGTCTGGGCCTTCTTGTGAGGGGCCGAATTTATAAGCAGAAAAATTGGTTGAATGTGCTGAATAAAAATCATGATGTTGAAAAGCAATTATATTGAAAGTACATGATCCAAACTAATTTACTGGAGATTTATCTTACTCTACATTTGATTGTCAGGCAATTTACAAGACTGAGACGAGACAACAACTTAATAAGCATTTGTTAATTCAATGGGTTTATGACGAATTTAGCTCAAAAACACTTATTTTGTGTTAAACTTGTAATTTGAAAGAAATGGCTGATCACTTAAGTTTTAAGAAGGAAGTGTATTAATACAAACATTATTGTAGCATTATTTGAAACTGCTCCCTGAAAATGTTTTATTCCCACAAACGTATAAAAATAAATAATTACAGTTTTATGTTTTCAACAAAAAAGAAGACACAAACATGAGCAAAGAGACTGCATCCAGTCAGGAGAATAAAGTCTGTTACATCAGAGGAATCACCTTTTGTTTCCAGTCTGGGTTTTGAAATCCGCTGAAGGGCCCGGCCGGCCAGTGGAGCATATTATACAGCCACATGCTGCCTATCTGGGAGCCGCTGCATGGTGGAAGACTCATCCAGCCTATGGCGCGAACACCTCTCACCCCCACCAGCTTCTTTTTCCTTCACCGCAGCATCTTCGTCTGAGCTTGCCTGCTGCCGTCGCTGCTGCTGCCGCCCCTGCACCGAGAGAGAATTTACATTTTAATAGGCAGAGCTGCTCACCGTCTCCGAATGAGGGTATGTGTTCAGGCGAACAGCAGGAAACCCACCCAGCTGCACAAGTTTCCAATGAACCCTCCAGACAATTCCAGAGCCAGGGAAAATGATATTTTTAGCCACTGGGCCTCCCTGTCTGCAGCTTTTTGCAGCATACACATATATAAATATATACATACATACATATATACACACACACACACACACACACACACACACACACACACACACACACACACACACACACACGCATATTTTACAAAACAAACTAGATCTGTGAAATGAGATCTGATGTGGTGCCAGCTTAGATCAGGGGTGATGAGGTGAGCTCTCTCTGGAAGCCTATGGGAGTGGCTAGACGGGGAACAAGCAGAGCGGTGGCGGCAGCAGAAAGAAGGCCTGGCTGTGGGCCGGTGTGATCACAGAGCATGATGGTTCCATCACAGCTGTCATTAGGCACCAAACAAAAGGCACATCAAGAGCAGGACAGAGAGGAAGAGGCGGAGGGGGGGATGGTCCTCGTCACTTCTGCTCTGTCACAAGGACTCTTGATGAAGTGTCAGCCCTGGAGCACGAGGAAGGAGGTCAATAGGAGTGCAGCTCTCAGAGCTACAGACTGCCCACTTTCAACACTGAAGCCATGGACACATTTAGGGTTGTTTTAGCCTTTCTAGATTGTATTTAATTGGCTTCTTCCCATCTCCCTATTGATTTTAAAGCATGGAAAGCGGTGACACATGTGGTTCTCAGATGACACCGCCATTCTTGGCTTACTCCACAAAGATTAAGACACATAACTTAATCTAAAATACTATTTTAGATATATAAATATAAATAATATTCTTATATAACTTACCTGTTTAAATTAAATCAAGGCTGAAATCTAGGCCTAA
Organism: Melanostigma gelatinosum; assembly: GCF_949748355.1. Classification (NCBI taxonomy): domain Eukaryota; kingdom Metazoa; phylum Chordata; class Actinopteri; order Perciformes; family Zoarcidae; genus Melanostigma; species Melanostigma gelatinosum. Next base: position 27,507,934 of record NC_136640.1, read on the forward strand.
TTGAGGGGGCATGGTCATTTTAAGTGACAGAGCGGTGTCTCAGGTCGTGTGCTGCTAGCCGTCTGTTCTGCTGTGTCACCGCTTCAGCTCCATCGAAGATCCACCTCTTTGCCCATATTCACAGTTAAGCTGTGTCGTCACTGCCAAGATGGCAATGGCCAGAGCCACCCACTTTGAGCTTCACAACGGTTCTTCAGAAAGCTTTGATTTATGTCACAGAGACTACGTCTATATTTAATAAAGTCTTGGCTATGAAAAGAGCATGGATAAGTATCACTTTCAGTTTAGGTCCCTGAGTGCTAAAAAATATCCTAAATATAGTGTATACTTAAACTGATATTGCTTTTTTTAGGTGTCTTGAAGATGTTTTGCTGCTGCCTTGTCAACATCAGTACATTGCTTTGCTCCTGTGCTGGGGCTCCTGTCTGTTTCTCCAAACTGGGGGCAGCAGACTGCCATGTAGGTGATACAATGCGTTTTCATAAACAATGAGATTGTAGGTTCAATTTCAACGTGAAGAATCTGGAAAAACTGAAACAGCCACAGCCGACAGACTTAATTTTCATGTAAGGGGCTTGACATTGATTCTTGGCGGTGTTGTAAAACCACTGATCATTTCAGTTCATTACATGTCTGCTGGGGAAGCCCTGTTACATGTTGTGTTAGTTCAGATATGGCTTTATACAGAATATAGGCTGTTGCTTTAGGCAATGACATTTTGACATACATTCTCAAAAACTCAACGTTCTGTTTTTCTTCTCACAGTCTCTTTTCTGTAATACTGTGACGTTCTTCCTGTACTGCAGCATTCTAGTACACTGGCAATTGAATGCTTTACTTGAAGTATTTTGCTGACAAAACAAAACTCAAACACATTTCGTACCATCTCAGAACTCTTACTGCTATTGTTATTACTGCTTTGTCATTTTTCAATGGCAGCAAATAATATGACTAGTAGCGCACGTCCTTTCAACATTTTCCTGTTTATGTCCTTAGTTAAAAAGATGTTATCTAAGGGTTCCAACACCACACCCCTCCCACCAGTCTTTGATTTTTCACAGCATCTCTGTTATTCTGGAGTGTGAGACAACACGATGCGTCACAGCTTCAGGCGTGCAATCTAGACCCCTCTCCACTCTAATTAATAACTATTGAACACGCCAACAACAATCAACACTAATTAAATTGTGTGCCTGTTGACAAGGGTACAAGCCTTATCAAAAGGCAGGAAAGTGTGTGTAAGAGTGTGTGTGTGTGTGTGTCTTCGAGAGGGCATTGGTCAGTGCCTCTGTTATTCATGATAAGTTAACGAAGTGCCCCAGGTCATAGTTTTAATTGAAAAACCACCAAAACGGCAGACTCTCTGTGGCACTGACTGTTGGCAGATGCAGGATTGATGAATATTTGCCGTGGGTATCCACTTTGAGAAATTGGCAACCAATTCTTGGTCTTTGGTTGCCATCAGTGGGAACCACTTTTTAACTCGTCAGAAATAGGGATAGCCCCATCTCTTCCACTGTGTGTGAGAGGAGATTCAACTGTCTCAGTACAATAAACACAGATTGGAGGTCATCTCTGAAAGTAAAGATGATGGAAGAGCTGATGTTGGTGTCATTAAGCGACCCACAACCCAAGACTTCAGTGCTGAAGGACCAATTGATCTGTGGTGAGTATCAGCACAAATTTCCAGAAAACTAAATTACATAAAAATTAATTAAAAAAATTTAAACTTGATTGTAAAGGGAGAGAACGGCTGGGAGAAAATGGCCTTCATATTTTCTGTTTTTAAGACCAAAAGCTGGTTGCAAGCCCTTTTAAATGTAGTGTTTAACCCTAAATTATTCACTAATGCTTTATAGATCAGTTATTTGCCCTCTGACTCAGAAGGCCGTTGCTAGTCAAGTTATTAAAACTAACTTAACACTAAATCCTCTTTATTGACATAATGAACTACATGATTATATATGTGCAGTCACTTTTGCCTTTTCATAAGAGAAAAGCAACACATTTCTTCCTGTAGAGCCGAGGAGCACTGACCAAGCTGTGTTATTTGACGAGTTGGGAGTAAGAAGGCATTGTTATAATACAACATGATCCTTGCACAGAGAAAAGGCAGTGAACGACCAGCAATTATGAAGTATTAGGACACTTGACCTTCAAGTCATTATAAAATGTTTTATAATGTGCCATGATTATAACTATAGAGTATTATGAATATTTATGAGTGCAAAAAACAATAATCATACAATGTTATTATGCATTATATACATGACATAGGTGTCATTAAAAAGTGTTTGTAAATTACAATTCATAAACTCTTTGTAAAGTGTGTATTTAGAAAGTGGTGCCCCAAGATGACATGCCATATAAGGTAATTTATTCAGTGACGCCACATGAACCATAGTGGGGCTCCACATTTATTGAAAAATTGATTATGAACATCACCTAGAAACCCTTTAACGGGCCTGCTGAAGTCAAGTTGCCCTACATTCCACCCACTGACAGTCCACTGGGTGCTGCAGTCCCAGTGGAGCTTCAGTACATGAAAAACAAGTAGCTTAGCTTGTTCAAATGGGACAGTTCGGGGATTTAAAGACACAAGGTCACTGACACACAGCAAGACTGCAGCAAACAGGTGTGTTTGTTAGTGTGTGTGTGTGTGCAGAAAAAAAGCTATGTGTGTTCGAGGGGTCAGCAGGGAGCTGGGACGGTAGCAAAGTGTGTGTGCGTGTGTGTGTGTAATTGCTTGTCTTGAGAAACATGCCAGCTCTAGAATCTTACAGCTCTAATATTACAACTTGTGCTTGGAACAACAAATCAAAAGCCCTCAAGTTTACAAGTGAGACACTTGACCTCAACAAAGCCTAAAGCTAATGAAACAGCACTTTCCTTCACACAAAGGTTTGGGTGGACAAAGCCAGATGAAAGATACCAGTGTGTTACACAGTATATTGTATTTCCTGGAACATTAAGGATAAAGTTGTTTTTAGCCATGGTGATATAAATATCAGTTGGTTTCTCCACATCATTGGTCCAAACTAAAATATCTCAACAACTATTGGATGGATCCAGTGGCGGGCCGTCAGGGCCTGCAAGGCCTTCTCTGCTGGCCGAAACAGAATCACAAAGCTATCTATTTTATAATTTTATAATTTTTCTTAAATACACTACATGTATTATAATTTATAAAAAAAAATTTCCCATTATCTTATGTTCTCATTGCACAGCTCCTGTCTTCCTCTGTTGCTCTGCTTCCAGTGCAGCTTGTTTTAAGTAGAGCTTTTATCCAATCAGATCTCACCTCTGTGTCTCTAGGTAAGAACAGAGGCAGAGGTCTGCAGACTCACAAGTGAATCCATGTGCAGTTTAATTAAGTGAATGGGGACGACATTGTTGATTGTCATAGTGTTCAACCAATCAGATCTGTAGTTTGACATGTTGGGCGTATTCTTTGATATGTCAGTTAATATGTCGTTAATATGTCGCTGACGTACTTGTAGGCCAGCTAGCAGAGCTGGCCTACAAGTACGTCAGCATTAACGGGCAGCTCAGTTTTAAGGTGCAGCTCTGCAGTGAGGTGCAGCGTGTGCTGTGATTGGTCAGTGGGCGAGCACAAGACTATTGGAAAACGAAACTTAAAGTAGCCATCAGAGGCTTAGTCAGAGTAGTAAGAGTTCAAATTGAAAGATATGGAATTGGATTTATTTTTTACCTAGCTTTGTTTTTTTAACACTCAATGGCTGAAGGAGGAGAAACTGATTTGCGAGTTGGGATTTAACCATGAGATTAAACTCTTTGTCAACAAAGAAAGGAGCCTCCCAGAAGTGCGGTGCCTCAGCTGTTTTTTGTTATTGTTCCGGGTTCAGAGGTCACAGCCCGTTGTCTCCTACGTGAGCGTAGTCCACCGAAAACATTATATTTCCCACATATTTAAGCTTCTGCATTTTCCAAATGCACTAGTATTATTCAAACGTATTGTTCGGTTCGTAAGCCTCGTACCGAACGGTTTAATACGAATACGTGTATTGTTACACCCCTAGAAACAAATAACCGTAGCTGTGTCATCATAATGAGATTATTAGGAGGTGTTTCAGCTGCAGGACAGCACTGAAGGCCCAGGTATAAAATGCACGGCCCGCCACTGGATGGATTACCATGACATTTTGTAAGTATCCAGTGAAACAGCTCAACATCTGCGTGATGGATTATTGGCCAGACAATGTATCCTCATGACTAGGGCCGCCAGCAGATTGCCTGTGTGTTCAACATAACATGCCAACGCACAAACTGGACAAAGCAGGTGCAACTTTGCCTCCCTGTCCCAGGCATGATGTTGAGGACAAGAAGCATCAAGCTATATGACCCTCGATCTGATATAACTTCTTGAGTTCTTGGGAAGAAAGGAGGGATTTGATCTAAGTATAACCCTGCTACGTTCATCACAAAGCATCAAGCAACTTTGGTGTACCGACAGGCCGGTTAGCTCACATACTCTCTTAGCTGAGGTCAGGGGGGGGTGTCCTGCTAGGACAAGGAGAACCAGGCAGTGGATGTGGCATCAGCCACTGTCACTCCGCCAACGTGCTTCTCTTTATCAGGGGCCTGAAGTGTTGGTGGACCAAGAACACTTCCTGTACTTTGAGGAGGTCGATGTGTTGGTCCTCGATCGAGGCCATATATCACCTACCACTCTGACAGGTCTGTTCCCACCCTGTCAGTGGTAGGGAGGGGGGGATGGTAATCATGCCTACCTCCAAAAAGAAGGCTGCCAAACCACCTCTGCAGGCGTCGCAGGTGCAGCTGCAACAAACCCCAGTGCCTGTAAGGCCGTTACTGTTATATCCCACGGCAAATGTAGACTGCCTGCCGCAAGTCCATCTGTCTCTGGTCGGACAGAGTGGCTGCTGCTCCCCTTCCAGTTGATCATGAACCCTAACTTGGTTAGTTGTAAGATCAACCGTGATGTCTGGAATGATGCCCATTCTCTGGACTTAGCCGTGACGATGAGGTCCTTGATATAAAAGAAGACCCTCGTGCCTCAATTACACCTGGACTACTAACTGCAGCCTTTTGACACCAGGCACAGACTGGAGGCTTAATTCTGACTGACAGCTACCAAAAGGCAAAATCCCATGAAAGGCCCCATCTATACACAACTGGGTTAGCCTATGACCCTGAATAAACAGTATCCCAGCCATCCACCTCTCCTCTTTCCCAGCCTCATCAATGAGGTAATCAATAGCTAGTGACTACTGATGGATGACTCTTACTCATTTGCTGTACATTCACAGCTAGTGGTGGGGTGAGATGGAGTTGGCCTGTCACGCGCACGCACGCACACACACACTTTTTGTGGACCCCTGCTGACAGACAGTAATGAGGGTTGACAGTCCGGCAAACCCTTAACTGTTTTCTTTCTCGCATACACAAACACAAGCACTTGTATTATTCTATTTTTACTACATTTTCTTTGAAAGTCCTGTCTAGCCGCACAAACATTTAAACACTGTGATCACATGAGTCGCATATTTTTGCATATATCTAGTGTTGTCTTCTAGTGCCTAGTGTTGCCTAGCCTTTTTCTTATTATTAGCCTGTCATTTAAAATAAGATGACGCGGTTGTCAGTGCGACATAGGAATTCATGTATTTTTCTTTATTATTCTCAACCACTTTTTAAAAAAAACAATTTTTTATTTATATTATCTTTTCGCAATTAAATGAGGAGGAAAGGAAAAAAATAACGATGATACAATTTTATCATATTGTTTTAACCCGTCCCTAGTAGGGTTGGGTACTGAAACTCGGTGCCAGCATGGCACCGGTTCCTATACGTCTCTACCGGACCGAAACGCAACGCAGATTTCGGTGCTTCCTTTCGGTGCCTGAGCCGATTGAAATACTTTTTTTACACTAGTCTGATGACTCCGTCCTGGCAGCAGGACTCGGTCCTCCGCTCCTCACTCATAGTATTATTACAACGGGGTACGTAGCGCTGCCGCTCATAAGCACAACATCCACAGACACGCGAAAGCTTCTTCTTCTTCTTCTTCTTTGAGGTGGTGGCGGTTGGCAAACGACAAATTGGCGCATTACCGCCACCAACTGGTAAAATAAAATAAGTCATGAGACGTGTCGTATTTTGCCAGAGAAGGAAAATATGCTCATATTTCTGCAAAATAATTGCTGAAGTTTGAAGCTGTAGTGTGTGTACAGTGTGTGTGTGTTTTGTATTCATTTATATTTATTTACGTATACTGTAAACTGTTAACAGTTAACATATTGTTCACAGTTAAAAAGTTTGAAGCTGTAGTTTGAAGCCAAGTGTTTTGTATTTATTTATATTTATAGTATACTTTAACAGTTAATATATTGTTCAATTTGAAGAAAAAAGTATCGGTTCAGGCACCGTTTAGGCACCGGTATCGTTTTAAAAGTATCGTTTTAGCACCGGTATCGGAAAAAACCCAAAGATACCCATCCCTAGTCCCCAGCGGCTCGATCTCAATCCGGTGCACTCTGATGGTTCACTCTGGAGCGGGTGGTATGGGGATGGAAGGCTGGGTCGCCGTTAATATATCACAAATATATATATTTTATATACATGTGTATATATAACTGACTGATAAGCCCCCTCAAAAGAACAAGCCCCCTCCCTAGGGTCTGGGAGCTGCTTCTTCTTTTTTTTTTAAAGGGGCTCAAACCCGCACTGGGCTTGCCCCCTCCTCAAACGGTCTGGGGGTGACCCAAAGCTGGACCGATCAGTCTTTAAACAAAAAAATACAAACAACAAAACCAATAAACAAATAAATGAACGAAATAAATTAACTAAATAATATCTAACTCGGTTGACCCAGCCTGACTGATCCTACTGTCCTGTTCTGGAGCTCCCTGATGGTGCCCTGGTCCTGGTTTGCTGCCAGTGGACGGGGCGATACTGCCCCTGACTTTGTTTACGTTAAAAGCATTTTCTTTTTCCAGACGTTATTATTTTATAATTTATGTAATTTGCCCTCATTTATGTACTTTCCTATGTTTTTTGTTTTTGTTTTTTTTCATCTCAAAAGGCTCAAGGACACACACACACGTGCACACATGCACGCACACACACACACACACACACACACCATTCTCTAGGGGTGTCACGGATCACAAACCTCACGGTTCGGTTCGGATCACGGTTCAGGAGTCACGGTTCGGATCATTTTTCGGATCAACAAAGAAAAGGGGAGGAAACAAATATAACTTTGCTTTCCATTTATTAATTAAAGAACTTCAAGAACACTTAAATCAAAGAACTTTGGGCTATAGTCTTACATGAAAACAAAAATATTGAAGATGTCCAATTTGAAACAAATGAAAAAAATTAATAAAAATAAAACATTCAAGAATTCTCAATTCTGATATCCTCGTCCTTTCATCAATACTGAAAGAAAGAAACAGCCAGTGAGCTAGCTTCCACTGTTTACACTGAACTGAACTGCTCGGCAACAACTTGGGTCTGTGTTTACTTCCTGTCAGGTCATTCAAATACACAATAATGTTACATTACTGTGACATTATTTTCAAAAAGATGAGAATATCTCCATTGTCTGGGGAGAGGGTAGACCTTTCTGTGGTGACTGGAATGTTATTGGGCCTGTCTAGCTTCACTCTGATACTTCTGTCAGCACCTGCAGGTGTGTGTCTGTGTGACTCTCACAGAGGGGGCGTGTCTACAGCACCGGACTAAGAATCACTCCGCCGTGGTGAAAGCGGTCTCTGCAGTCTTTTCCTTCTCATAGAGGTCTGGAACAGCTTCACACTGAAGTGGGTGCGTGAGTGGATTTCGTAGCGTGGCTCAAGCATTTTAACCAGATTTAGAAATTCTTTGTTTTCTACACCGGAGTGTCCCCCGTCGCTGACATGCCCGATGTTTTGCCGTTGTCGTGTGTCTCTCTTTAACGCCTAGATACCGTAACGCTTTGTCCACCACCCTCATCCGTTATTATACGTTACAGGGAAGACAAAATGCTCCCAAACTTGCGACTTAAATGACGCCGCGGCTTCTGACGTTCCTCCGCTCACCATGACGTCACCGTTAAATGCTTCTAAGCTGCTCCGTTCACGTGAACACACTACTGCTTTATATCTGTTCACTGACACTCTGCATTGATATTCGGGGACTTGTTACTTGAAAAGGAACAGCAGCAGTCGAACTTCATTACACACTATGATGATTACACTGTAAAAAAAATATTTTTTTAAATATTGATCCGCGGTTCACAAGTGATCCGAACCGTGAGGGCTGATCCGAACGGATCACGGATCGATCCGTGATCCGTGACACCACTACCATTCTCCCATACACTGACTATATGATGTTTGCTGGCTTGTATGCACTGTTCTTGCCGTCCTCTTGTTGTTATGTCTATGTATTGTCTCTTGTCATGCAATAAATTAATTAATAAAAAATATGTATAAAAAAGACGAGATACACAGAATGATTTGTGAAACAGTCTAAAGTTATGTTAGCTGGCTGAAACGTTCCTTTCAGAATCAGTAATAAGGGATAAGCAAACCAGCTTTTGCCGACACGACTAATAAAATGAAAGATATCCCTCAGCTTAATTTGTTTATCGGTTAATGATTAAGTAGCTTGCGAAGTTATTAGCATGTTACATTGTCTTCATTAGCTTGAATTACAGGAAGATTGCAGATATCTGCGATAATACCTGAATCATGTGAACACAAATGAGCCAAAGAAACCTAACTACATTTTAGCTCAACAAGCCAAAAGAATGTATGGTTGGGTTTTTCCTTTCACCCCTATTCCAATCTCCTGTTGTGTTTACCATTTCGTGCGGGTGCAACATGCCAGACTCGCAGCCTTCTTTTTCAAAATATATATTTTTAGTTTGCTGTCTCTTCAAATGTATTGCACAATAAACATAATATGAAAAAGGGATGTTGTTGTTTCAGTGAGATTAAATTGTACCTGCTGACACTGAGGATGAGGTCAATGATGGTATCTGCTGTAACCTGCCTTCTCCCAACCATGCGTACACATCAACTTATAGAATGGCACCCACAGTGCACAATTTCAGACATAAATATAGAAAAATCAATAAATTATTCAGATAGAAATACATTTTAAGATAGCACATAGCCGACTTCAATAACACACAAACCATGGCAACAACAAGTATGTTCTAGCTGTGTGCATCACTTTTTAGTGTCCCCTGGAAACACTTTCCGTTATGTGTTTCTGGTTGTGGTTTCTGTATTTGCAACATATTTCTGTATTTGGTTTGTGTATTTTTTTTCTGTATTTGGTTTTGCTTTCTGTATTTGTTTTTTTTGCAATGCATTAAGCTCCCAGGGCCAGCATTCCAAGAACAATTTTCAGGAAGATAATAGAAATATATATACAGCCAAAAACAAGGAAAATGAAGCAGAGCAAAAAGGTAAAACTAATCAACGATGAACAACAACATACAATATATACAAGTCAGACGGTTTCTGTACATTGCAAACAAGTGTGTGTGTGTGTGTGTGTGGCCAATCTGTGTGCCCTGGAGTAAACCATGTACTTCTCTAATAGGATTTAGGACTGTGGATGAAAACATTGTCAGGTGCACCAGGTGGCTGTGTCCGAGCTCATCTACAGCAGCTGCCCGATTCATAGCTCATCCAAATATCTACAAGGAGGCCTTGAGGTAAAAATCCAATTGGGATCTTGACTGAGGGGGCTCTCATTCTGTAGCTCAGGTGCAGTCTTGTTCCACATTTCTCCTCTCAAGCTCCTCCACATCCCGTGCTGCATCGGTCCAAAGATGGTCTTTCTAAATTAAGACTGCTAAACAGACAGAAGAGGCCAAAATTGTAGAGTTATTAAACCATGAATGTAAAAATAGCTGGAATGGTTATAACCAATTAGCAGGAAATTTAATAGGGAAGATCAGGAAAAATGAAGTAGTTTTGCAGTTTGAGATGTTCATATTGTATTGATGTTGTGTTATACAATACCATCAATAGCCAATTTAAATGAATGGTGATATTGTTAGGCCATAAGAATACATGTTTTATTATATTGTCCTACAATTTGAATTGCAGAGTCAAACAGTCAATCATTTCAATATAAGTGTCAATTATATAGAGTTTTCAAACACAAATTTTTAAAGTAATGAAATATTCAATCCATTGGGGAAAAACTGAGATTTGGATAACAGCAGACTAACTGCACATGATTCCCATGGCAGGTCTGGACCACACGTGAATTGTGTTCGACAAAAATTCTAAATACAAAAAAAATTATGATTGCAGCAAGTTCTCCTGAATTACTCGTACAAGCAACTTAACAACAAATTTGTTGGTATTAGTTCTTTCAAGAGGCCCATTGAGTGTCAATGAGAAATAAGAGAGAAAATATATGCGGCAAAGCTTAGTGGTATTGACCCAGAACTCTGATATGCATTACTATGTGATTCGACCAGCCCAAAATCTGCAGATTAAGTGCCAGGCCAAGTTGTGATGATGTTATGCTCAGGCTTCAGCCCAATGGCCTTCAGTTGTCAGAGGGATACAACTTTGGACTGTCACTTCCAAGATAATTTCCAAGATATTTGTTATACACAGCATACACCGTACATACAGCTAGTATGTACGGTGACAAGTATGACAACATTTGGGTGTCCAAATGTTGTCTGTCAGTTTGTTTCCATGAATGTGTGTGTCTGTGGAATTTGGTTAACCAACTAAAAACGAACAACCTCTTCCAACTCAAAGCGGACTTTCAAAGCAACCTTATGTCTAAATGTTTGTCTAATCTATAATGCTGACCTCGTTTCAGATGTCACAAGTGAAAGGAAGACTGTGCGGTGTGCAAACATGCTTACCTCACAAAAGAAGCCAGATTCCTGCACTACCCTTGCAGTAAACTAGCACAGCACCTACAAAAGGACACTTTGTCATGCAGGCTATTATATATACAATGTGGTGTTAATTGCGCAGATAGAGGACTTCGATCCATGACTGCCAGCTCTGGATGTTTGGCTATTCTCACCTGCCACAATCAGTGTCTACCAATAGTGGTAGAGGAATTTCTCAATCAATTTTTGATGAAAAGCAGAGAAAAGCAGCAGCCTTGAGAAGCCTGTGTTGGTATCACATCCTTGTACTTAAAAAAAACAACAAGCTGCAAACGTTACAGATGTCAAAAGAGGTCTTTGATTTGATTTCACAATGTGAAAGGTGTTGGTCACAGGGATGAACCGACAGAGAATCACGACCAACACTGCAGTTCCCCTAAGCTCTACGGTGCCCATTTTCTCAGGAGTTGTAGAGACCAAAGATAGAGCTAAAACAAGAGTTACTATTAGACAAATGCTTGAAATTCCCATTTTGGCTCCAAGTAGGGCGCCTTAAATTGATTGCAGGCTGCCGGAAACTGACTAAGGTCCAGTATGGTCCAAAGACTGGTTTGGGGGACATGCCTCCAGTTGAGCGACAGACGGCAGCCTTAACATCTCTGGGTCCAGAGTGTATGACTGTTAATCCATGTTGAAAGAGTGCGAGAAGATCGACTGGTGTTTCAGACTCACAGTGCAGCAACTCAACCAGTCCACTCAGGCAATGCATTCACCATTTTATTGACAGCTTGTCATCGTGGAGGTGGATGCTTCGGATGTGGGTATCGGGGCCATCCTCTCGCAGCGGACCAACAAGGTTCATCCATCCCTCTGCTTTCCTGTCCCGCAAACTCCCGTCGGCCTAGTCACACTATGATGTGGGGAAACGGGAGCCATTGGCAGTGATGGTCATGCTGGAGGAGTGGTGGCCCTGGTTTGAAGGAGCAGAGCAACCATTCCTGGTTTGGACTGACCACAAAAACCTGCAGTACATCCGGTCAGTCAAGCAGCTTAGCGCCTGACAAGCCAGGTGGGCCCTTTTCTTTAAACCGTTTTTATTTTACCTGGTCCTCCCGCCCTGTTTCCAAAGACCTCAAACCCAATGCTCTGTCCCGGCTGTTTGACCTTATGTCTGCTCACAGCTCTCCTTTCAGCATCCTGCCCTCATCTTGTGTGCTGGGAGCCCCTACATGGAGAAGATCAGGCAGAATCTCTTTAGAAACATGCTCCGCTACAAGAAGATGGGTGAGCGCTGACAGGCCCAAGCCCCCGACTATCAACCAGGACAGAAAGTCATTTTTTGGTATGTTGATGATGGCAATATTCAAGGTAAAGACCATGATGACGGTCATCGTTCAACCTCATTTATCCATAGTTCAATTTAGAACTTGTGTTCTTGTCAGAACTGTGAGAAAGTTTCAATCAGAACTTTGATTAATCATTTAGATCAGTGAAATCTGCATTTAGTAGGTCACTTTTTCTGTCCATAAGCTTTATTATTAAAAACTGCATATATGTATTGATGGAGCAGAGTGATAGTTTTATCAAGTCAAAATATCGACCTTTATTCATGTATTGCACACACAGAAAAGGAGCAAGAGTCCTCAGGAAATGAAGCCATTGTGAATGGATGGATGTGTGTCACCCAAATACATTTTTCAGCATACCTAATTGGCAATTTGTTACCATAGCAACACAACAAAACAGGATAATGTATGTCCAATTAACAGCGTGTACATTGCTGTTTTATAGTCTCTGCTCAGCGAGTAGCATTTTCTTGTTAGCTTATTGCAAATTGCAAAAAGCACAAGAGTGAGCTCATTTACCTAAGCGCTATGACTGACTATGTTCAAGAGACTTTTAAAGGTTTGCCATCTCTCCATGCCAGTTTAATGTTGTTTCCAGACACAGTGGGTAACAGGCAGGATAATTAAAATACCTACAAGACAAATGGAAAGCATTAACATGAATACAACTTCTATTAGCACCTGCACACTGAGCCTGATATTTTTGTGCAATGATTTATCACAACATCTGAAGCTGGTCTTTGTTCACAGGAGAAGCCTTCAATTTGGGCTGGTGAATATGCACTGTGTCAGAGTTTGTATATCAGCCAATGTACAGTATCTTTGCAAATGTGCGAAAAAGACAAATAAAGCAAGGCAATAATAAAAATGTGTTCCCCACAAGTGATGCACTTACCTCTGAGCCAACTAATAGCCAGTTTTGCATATCTAAACATGCCTAAATGTCTTAAGCAACCCCCAAAACCTGGAAGGTGAAAGACAAGGAGTGAAGAACAAATATGCAACAACCTGATAATTAATGAAACATTCATAGGTAGTTTCAGAATAACTCTGAATCTATTGTACATGAGTTACAAGAGAACAGACAGGGAAATACTATATTAATAAAGGTCTTCATGATTATCTGACCATTTCTTACCCTTTTGCACTCCACAAAGGAAAGTATGTTGTTGGTCTTTTTGGAAACAGGGACAATGGTGAACATACCAAACCATTCTCATCCCAACTCATCACATACTGACGCTCCCAACGTGTCATATACTGATGCAGACTAAGTGGCATCTCTTTCTAATGCAATGGATAGCCCAGTACTTAAAGCTATTGTGCTCCACTACAGTCACAGTAAATGTGCATTCAAACACAAAACAATTTAGTTAGTTTTAGGAAAAGGATATGTAAAATGTTGCACTTGCCCTGAGAGATAAAAATATACATGTAAATGCATAGGTATATAAAATCAGGAAAGAATCATAAAAGCCATAAACCCATTAAACATAAAACTAATTTATTAGCAATGATATCGACATCATTGATATCAACAAAATATTCATATAATTAGTGTAGCACCCCGTTGCCACAGAGACCCGGTTCAAAACACCGTAAAGGCACGTACACACAAGAAGCAGTGCTGTGAAAATATAAATCTTTTATTGGTACAAATATAACTGTGTGGAGTAACCAGTGACAGCTGGTTTAGCGGGCAGGAGGAGTTCACAGACCATGCGCTCAGATCGGCATCACAAACTATTTAAAGCAAAAGAAACAAAACAAACGACCAAGGCAGCGTCTCACTAACTAGAAAAGAAATGAAAATGAAAACATAAGCAATCACAAACAACTGCCAATAAACAGAAAACAAACCCAAAAAGATTCTACTTCAACCCACCTGTTCAGCAACCCAGCCACCCCCACTTGGATTCCCCCCCAGCTACCATTGGGTGCACTGCTCAGGAAGCTCTAAAAAAACACGAATACAACATTATATATTTCTTGATTGTACCCAGTTTCCCCAGCACACGAAATACATAAAGAAAAACCCATCCACTATAAATATATACCTGAATCAGCCATCCCCCAAACCAGTGGCGGGCCGTGCATTTTATACCTGGGCCTTCACTGCTGTCCTGCAGCTGAAATACCACCTTATAACCACATTGTGGCGCCACAGCTATTATTCATTTTTAAGGCTGTAACTATGTACTTCGTATTAAACCGTTCAGTACGAGTCGTTTGTTTAACGCTCGAGCATTTAGAAAATGCAAATCCTAAATTCAGGTAATATAATGTTCTCAGCTGGTCTGGCTGTGAGATCCACTGTCATTCCTTAATGACAAGCCGCAACCCAAAGAGATTATCATAGGATTTTACTTTCACAACTTGAATGTTGAACGTACTGCTCTGCAGTATCTTTCCTCGGCTCAGCACCCTCTATCATGGTGCAGCTCAACTCAGTCAGAATGCCCATATTTGATTGGCTGAGCTGCATCACGTGATGTGGTTCACTACCCATCAGCCTCTGCTGGCTGTTAAGTTTCGTTTCACGATAGTCACGTGCTCGCCCACTGACCAATCACAGCACACTCTGCACCTAGCGAGAAAGCTACAGATGAACACTGAGCGGCATGTAATGCTGACATCATTATAGGCCGGCTAGCAGGCGCTGATACGTCAAAGAATAATGCTCAGGGTGCAGCCGAGGATCGAACCGGTGACCTTTTGGTTGGCGGACAACCATCGCTACCCAGTAAGCCACGGTCGCCCCCAAAGAGAAAGAAGAAAAGATGTTCACTTTGCCCAATATGTAGCTTGACAGAGTTCTCCATGTGTGTCCTGGTGTTCTCATGTTTCCTTACCTCCTCATCCCTCACTCCCTATCCTGGTGTTCTCATGTTTCCTTACCTCCTCATCCCCCTAACTGTCCATGCTGGATCTGTCCCCGTAGTTTTAAAAAGCGAACTAAGTTATTAGCATGATGTCATCTTGCCAAACCTGTCTGGTGTACAGTAGAGAAGCTTCGCATGTACTGCTTCCCTTTCACGCTAGTCTGATTGTGGGGTCAGGCTGATCTGGGATCAGCTCTTTGGCCTGCAGAATCTCCGCCAAAGTTCTCCTCCTCTCCTGACGAGAACGCGCAGCGAGGGGGGCAAAATCTTTTTGGCCCCACACTGAATCTATTTGAGGGCGCTGATTGGCTAAATTGTATGTCACTCATTTATATCTTCAATCAGCAATTGGCTAAACTGCTTCATAGACCCGCCTCTTTTGGGCAAAAATGATTTGGCCCCCCCAGCTGCGCGTTCTGAGACGTGTCGTGCACACAGGCGCAGAGCACGAGCAGATGAGCACACAGGCGGAGAGGACGAGCAAGAAAAGCATATATTTTGCGCAGATATCACATTTTACACATATTACTGGGTACATTCCATAGTTCAAAAACACAAATATTGACAATTTGTATAATTTATGATTATTATAATTTTATTTTTTGTGTTGCTCAAGGTGGGGCCATGCCCCATTGCCCTCTATTGGCCAGCCGCCACTGCATTTGTGTCATGGGTTTTGTTTAGTCTGTTTCCCGTTTTATTTTAAAATCCCATTTGTCGTGTTTGGTTTTATTTCCTGTCTTTGTGTGTTTTCCTGCCTGTTTTTGCCACACCTGTGTTTCATTCATTACTTACTCCCCTATGTATAGTAGCTGTGCTTCCCTCTCCCTGTTAGTTCTAACCAGTGTACCTGCCTTGCTCCTAGTGTTTCCAGTGAGTCATTCGTTTGTGGTAAGTTTATTTCTATTACCTGCCTGATTTCAGACACTGGTTGTTGTTTTTATAAATCACTGAACTTTCCCTGCTGCCTCCTCATCAATTCATTCTGCATTTGGGTCCAAACTGCTTCCCTGACACCGTGACAATTTCATAATGAAGAGATTTACTTGCATGTCATTTAACTTCTGGACAAGTAGGTGTGGTTGGAGTGTATTAGAAGCTGAACTGAAATCTCCAAATAAAACAAGAGCATACCTTGGGACCTCTACATGCGTGTTAATCAGGCAACCACAGCGTTATCTGTGCTCCACCCGCCCCCTACATGCAAACTGAAGAGGGTCCGTACATGAAGCCAAATCTGACTTGAGCATGTTTACTATGACTCTCTGGAGACACTTCATGACTGCAGATCATTGTCAGCACATTGGGAAGGTATTTTAGGCAAAGGAATGATTACGAGCTTTTTGCCAGAGACTGGAACTGTGTGACTTTTCAAGAACTGCAAAAAACTAGGGCACCATTAAGCAGCTGGTTCTGATGAGCATTTTGTTAGCAGAAAGGCAGCCAAACCATCTGGCCCGATGATTTCCTATTGCAAACTTTACTAAAAATGGTCTGTACCTGTGGTTTAATTTCTAGCCAGTAAGAGGAACCAGCAATAATAATAGAATCTAAGGCCTCCGCCCCCTCCTGAAATAAAGTGGTGTCTCAAATCTGAGAAAAAAAGTCATTCAGTTTGTCAGCTCTGTCGAGTTCAGAGTGACAAGCTGTTTCCTGTCAGAGTTCATGTTTCTTATGTTTTTCAAACAATCCCAAAACCTTGAACTGTCCATTGAGCTCTGTTCGATAGCAGATCAATGTTTCTTTCTTGCCTTCCTCAGAAGATGATTAGGTTGTTTTTGTGCTGTGCCCACACCGTCTATATTCCTAAAAGCCTGTTATTCAGCACACAATTCAAATGATTAGCAAATGTCTTTTTATTTGAATATTTGCTTTGATTATTGGCAATATTCATTTGAATAATAAGAGCTTGTGTGAGAAAGTTAAACAGGTGATAATTCCTTCTCTAATATCTATTTTACATTGCTAAAACATCTCCTTCAAACAAATATATTTATTAAAGTTTCTCGCCAAAACTTTCATGTTACGAGATTACACCTGAACACATCATGATAATGTTACCTTCGCCCAAAACTCATTTTGACTGAATAGAACTTGAATGCATGATAATGTAACTCAATGCAGCCTCTGTCAATGATAGCTGATAGCTCTGTTATTTAGCCAAGCGGGACTGTGCTGGGACGGCAGGGTTATAGTGGCGAGCACTGACACCTCACAGCAAGAGGGGTCCTGATTTGATCCCGCCCTTTTGTGTGGAGTTTTTTGCAGGTTTCTCCGGGTTGGTGGCTGAGCTTGCCCTTAGGGACCTAGTGAAGAGCTCAGACATCCGTAAGGAGCTAGGAGAAGAACAGCAGTTCCTTTGCAAAGAAAAGGACCCAGTTAATGTGGTCCCTGCCTCTGATTAGGATGTCTCCTGTATGCCTCCCTCTGGAGGTTTTCTGGGCATGTCCATCTGGGAAGAGATGACGGGACAGACCCAGGGGGATTACATATCCCTTTTGGGGATGCCTCAGGATCTGCGAGGAAGGGCTGGAGAACATGGTTTGGGAGGACATCCTAAACCAAATACCTTGCACTGAATCACTTCATTGTAGTATTTACAAACAAATTGGGCTTTTGGTGTAAGGCTAGAGGAAGGGTCAAACGTTCACTACGACAGCATTCATCATCTTTATCATGTTGTGTGTAAAGTTGATAACTTGGCCTAATGGAGAAAATGTGTTAAATTCCATTGCAATCTGCCAGTATTTTGTTTTTACAAGTGGAAATGTTGACCTGATGGATGATGTGTTGATGGTGGCATGTGCTAAACCCAAATAGAAAAAATATTTTTCAAAATGTCTTGTTATAACATGATACAGTAAATTTGAAATTGTTTTATGCTACATTTACTCAAAGATCAGCATTAGTCCTTAAAGTCCTATATACAATATGGAATTATAATAACTTAATAATTTGCATTACAGTCATTTAGCAGACTCTTTTATCCAAAGCGACTTACAATTCAGATTCTATCACATTTCTACACCGTAGGCGCAGCTACAGGAGCAATTTTGGGGTTAAGTGTCTTGCTCAAGGACACATCGACATGCGACTAGCAGAGCCGGGGATCGTACCGCCGATCTTCTGATTGAAGGACGGCCCTGCTCTCCACTTAGCCAAAGTCACCCCCAATTTCCCCCATTGGGGCCAAAGCAACCGAGTTTCCCTGGGTGAACCTGTGCAGTTATACTCACTGTTGACAGCCTAAGCTGCATATGGGATGGGTTGGGGAATGGAGAGGAAGGTGTGTGTGACTCAAGCAGTTGAACACGCCGCAGCATATCGGTAAACACCGTTAATCACAGGTTAGCAGATGAGAACGTTAATTGCAACGGAGGAAATAACAAGACCCAGAGGATGCCTCTATTTATCGACACCCCCACTGTTACTGATAAGGGCCAGATGGGTGTAGGTGTTTGTGTGTGCACGTGTGTGCGCGTGTGTGTTCACACTGAAAAGTGAGGAGTGTCTGGAGGAAAGCGGTGACGAGGGGGATTTAATGTTAAATATGAGCTTGCCAACACGTTGCTTTGTTGTCTAGCACTCACATCTTTCTCTCTGAATAAGACACACACACACACATAACCAAAGTGACTTGCAAAACCGTCAGCCAAACTATGATTTAGACAGACAACTTCATGAGCTTTAGACAATGTCTGATTACAATAAATACTTTGGAGTGACGCTTGTCCAACTGCTTTTTTGTATTTTATTCCAGTTTCATACATTTTTAACGAAGCAACAACCTATTGGCAGTATTGGTAGAGACAAAGCCTTTTTTTCTTATTGTCAAGGCCCCAGTTTTCTCTATTGTTCTGACAAACGCAAAATTCATTGTGAATACTGTGTTAACATAAGAGAGTCAGGGATGTGTTAAGAGGACTGGATACTGTGTTGCATGATGGCGCCCTAATCATTCTAGTAAAAGGTGCTCACTGGGTGCATACACCCAAAGGTCCCTCTGGCTTCCATGTTATGGGCTTCCTCCCTGTCAAGACTTCAAAATGCGGGGCAATTTCTTTTCAAATTTTGGAAGGAATTCCTCCCGAATATTTCTAAAGATTTTACATTGTGTTAGAAAGTAAAATTCTGTGTCTACAGCTCCCTCATTACAAAGACAGAACAGCCTGCCATCTGTAGGCAGACCTTCTCTGTTGCCAGACTATGGTCACTCAGTCTGTACATCGCCAATGTCTCTCAGGTTCTTATCAGTTACTGTGGTTTGGTAGTCTGCCACAGTATACTGTATCTGTAGGGCAGGAGAGGACCGGCCATCAGGAAGTTTGGGAAGACTCGCAAGTGGAGATCCATTCCAGGCCTTGATCTTTTTTTGAAAGGTCATTTTTGTCTTCTTCATGTTAACTGTTCAGGTCCAGGTCCGACAATACTGATGGAGAAGATCCAGGCTCTGCTGAAAACCTTCTTTAGTAGGAGACACTAACTGCTGACTGCAAGGGCGTAGGTTTGCATAGGGTCCATAGGGACTAGTCACGACCAAACTTTGGGAAAGACACAATTGTCCCCACCAATATTTCCCCACCAAATTCACGGTAAACGCATTCAAACGGCACAGATCGGGAGCGAAGGACTTTGAAAGTTAGCGGAAACATTAACGTGAGACAACATCCGGTTTCTTCAGACGGACATCCGGTTTTCAGAATAAGATGCCAACAAAGTATGAATTATAGTCACATTAACTATAAAACATGCTACCTGCGTCTCGTGAGTTAAAGGGAAAATACACCTAAATTGTGGGTAAAGTGTCTTTATTCTTTGATCGCTGGGTCACCATCATCACCTCTGAGTTACAGCATTATATTGATGAAGAGTAGAGCTGCATTCACATGCTCTGACTGTCACGAAGACAGAAGACAGACATTTTTGCTGAAACGTGCTGAAACGTTTTATTCCTGTTGCACAGCAGTGGAACGTTCAAATAGCAGTACTTTTAAAATAAAAGTGCGCAATACACTACTTTTGAATTCATTATTGAACTTTGCCATAACAATGAGATTAATCGCGATTAATCGCAAAAAATCCCTGTGATTAATTGCGATTAAAAATTGTAATCGTTGCCCAGCACTATAATTGCATAAAGGAGGAAACCACTTTATTTGTAGTAGTACAGTTGAAAAGTGCTGCAGAATAGATTTATTTTCAATTTCTTTTGTCTTTTTTTGTCTGCACAACTGGGAAAAGTTTTTTATATATATTTTGGATATAGAATATACTGTTACAGTATATTTGCATTTTAGCAGAACGTTTTTTATTCATTTATTTAATTATTTATTATCATTATTATTTATTTGGTGCAGTTCCAAGTTACAGAAATGTTAATATATTTTAATAACGTTTGCCTGTTCAACGTAATATCAACCAGGGGCATCTTTAGGCCTATTTGAGGGTGCCTCAAATGTTCTTCAGCCCCCCCAAATAATTTGGCATTATTGGCTTTAAAAAAAGAAAAGAAAAGATAAATATTTTTATTTTGGTGATGTCATTAAATTAAACTATTGTTTCTCACATGGACAAGTTATTTATAACTCTAACATGCTACATATGTGAGTGCATTCTGGTTTGTATGTTTTTTCCCCCTTCAAATTACAATCCAACAGCCTCATACTTAACGATATAAAGTTGACAGTGTCAGGTCCATTCTCCATCCATTGTGTGCGGTCCCTTTAAGAATTAGGATTTGGGAGTGATGCGGATATTCTTTATTTGAGAAAGGTTCATATTTGTGTTGTCAAATTTCACTATGACCCTCAAATTCTGTCTCTTGTGTTATCACAATGAATGCAAGCAAAACTACAGAGCAAAATCACACTCTTTCTGATTGAACCAATCTATGAACAGATGAAACTAAACTAGGTTTAATATGTTCTAGCATCTCTGTGACACAGTGCCCTCCATACAGTTTAGTACTCCTTACAATGATGTATGATAAATAAATACTCACAATTGATGTCATATAAATGTATCGCATTTATTTCATGATCACAAGGTAGGTTAACTATGTCAAATAAGATTATTTATACTGTGCATTTAAATGCTGATAGATTGATTACCACAGCAAACTGCCAGTGAAAAATGCTCTATTATAAACATTGACAGAGTGAAGCAGAAAGAACATCAGTTTTTCTTTCACTCAGGTGTATTGATATTGTCCCCACACAAACAACCTGCACACAGCGACCAAAGAATCTAAATCAATCAGCGTGGCTCTATGCATCCAATAGCTGCCTAATTGATGCACTAATCCAGTCACTAAGTACTGCAGCGCTGTGGAGTCTGCCCAAAGCAAACACAACACACAAGTCATCAATGAGCTGCTTCTCAAACAGAGTGGCGCAGGACTGACGGAACATCTATGAACTATAGATCAAGGCAGAGGTGCACATCAGGAGAGCTGCACACCTTTGGCCTGACACAACTCTGCTTTCTTATCTTTCTGAACTTCAGGAAATGAAGCTGCAACACATTTTTACTTTTCTGTAATATCATTATACACATGGGACAGAGGGGTAAGCATCACCCCACACCGAGGTCATGTCCTCTGGATGTGAGCTTGGTGGAGCTTTCATTGTACAGTTGAAAATGAAGATGTGGTGGGTTTTTGGGGGTTGATTCCAATCTTTTTAGGGATCAATTAGATCTAACTGATAAGTTAGTATTTGTCCACCAGAAGGTTATTCCAGGTAGCATTCAGAATACTTTTGAAACAACATTTTGAATCTCCAAGTTGGGAAATAAAACAGTAAAAATGTATTAAGATGAGACGGGTTAATAGGGTAAACAAAATGACAGTTGATGATATCAAGACAATTCTCTTTTTGTAATACAAGTTTTCTAAAATGTTATGTTTAAACATGCTAGTTAGGTATTATCTAATATATACTCTTGGTGAATTTAGGAGAAATCTACAGACGCAAATAGACAAATTAGTCAAATAAATGTTTCCACTAGTCTGAAAGAAGACGTGTTATGCAACAGCAAACAGCTTGTTAGAGATAAAAAATACCATGTTTGAGGATTTTCTAAGTTTGAAGACTATTTTAAGTCCTTTATATTCCAGCAAAGGTTTGGTTCACCCAGGAAAAAACTCTTGCCCACATTTAGTGGCATCTATCCATGCCGAGAGTTCTCGTTTCTGAGGTTGTGAGATGTTTTTGAGATTTCTGCATGATCCCAATACAGTCGAGGTGAATAAAATAGTTTGTAGCGCTAACAACACAAAAAATGACATTCAAAAACATAGTGGCTATCTATTGCTGTCAGTTTCCAGGGTAATCCACAGTACTTGCTTTCATCATTGCAACTGTTTGTGTTGAACTTTGTGTTCTTGTTCGGGCTTAAGTGGAGACACTCGGTCAAACATTCTAACCACTAAATTTCATCATAAATCTCACCCAGTGGATTACTTACAAAGTTTTCTGAAATGTTATGTTTGAATGTGCAAATGGGGCATTACCTTATTAAATATGTTCTTATTCGCATGGCATGCAACATTTAATAAAGCCAGGTTTAAAATGTATTTTGTTGATATATTAGAGTCAAAGATTTTAAAGAGGGAATTCTGAAAATCTCGTTGTATCACTCCATAAATCAGTTATTTTCAACATTCATGAAATAATCTTTCTCCATGTTTGTAGCAATACAATGTTGTATAAATCAGGCTGTGAATGATATATGAACAAGCCTCTCTGTAAAACATAGATAGGAATGAAACTGTAAAGTTTAGTGTATATGTAAGTGCTAAGTGGAGATTTATGGCTCAGGTGAGAAGAAGTGCTGAGCTGTTACTGGATAAAGACAAGATTACCATTAAAGCTGTTCCTCAGTGAGGACTCAAGTTTACCACAGGTCCTTTCAGCATGCAGCGGAGACAGCAGAGGGGGAGGAGTGGTATTAGAAGGCAGCAGGAGATAGGAATCGATCGTGGAAGTGTATTCCTCCCCACCAACACCGAGGTTAAAGGAGAAGCCTGCGCAGAAGAATGTCCTACTGAGTAATTACAAGAGCACCTCTCTTAACACACACAAGTGACCCGACTTTCATGCCTACCCGTGTTAATAATCAGTGCTCATAATGAACAGAATCCATAGGTCTGCTGGGTTAAGGTCCTCAACAACCTTGCTCCAAGCAACAACGGCCAAGGCCCAGCATGAAGAGGTTTCCTGATGCTCGAGCTGTGCTACGCTACTGCCCCCCTGTGGACACACTGGGCAAAGACAACCTCCAGTGGATTCCCATTGTTTCACTTGACTGTTTCAGGAGACTAAACCCGTCTTTAGCAGCTTCTGAGACAGACATGACACGTTATGAGCAAAGGTTATTCACATCCTTGTATGTATTATGCAATTTAATGTAATTTAGGTTATGCTATGGATTTTATACCTGGGTCTTCAGTGCTGTCTTGCAGCTGAAACACCACCTAATAACCTCATGATGGTCCCACAGCTACGGTTATTCGTTTCTAGGGGTGTAACAATATACGTAGGCTTACGAACTGAACAATACGTTTTGAATAATACTAGCGTATTTGGAAAATGCAGAAGCTTCAATTGTGGGAAATATGTTTTCGGTGGACTGCTCTCACGTAGGAGACAACAGACTGTGACCTCTCAACCCGGAACAAAAAAAACACAAAAAAAACAGCTGATGCCCCGCACTTCTGAGAAGCTAGGCTAAACTAGCTTAACAAACAATAACTCCGTGCATGATGGTATGCTTCGTAATTAACGGACAATGCATACAGTCCAAATCTATATAATTAACACAATGACAACAGCAAACTCACAAGAACCAGTCACATATATTCATGACAACAGAGCAACAAATCAATCGAGCAACACTGCAGCGGAACGCATTCTGCTACACACTCGAGGGCCATTCAGATATTAGAAAAAAAACGTCATAATTTCTTCCATATCTTTCAATTTGAACTCTTATTACTCCGACGAAGCCTCTGATGGCTATTTTAAGTTTCGTTTTCCAATAGTCATGTGCTCGCCCACTGACCAATCACAGCGCACGCTGCACATGGACACTGAGCTGCACGTAATGCTGACGTACTTGTAGGCCAGCTAGCAGCTCTGACACGTCAGAGAATACGCCCAACATGTCAAACTAAAGATCTGATTGGTTGAAGACGATGACAATCAACAATATCGTCCCCATTCACTTAATTAAACTGCTCATGGATTCACTTGAGAGTCTGCAGGCCTCGGGCCTCTGTTCTTACCTAGAGACACAGAGGTGAGATCTGATTGGATAAAAGCTCTACTTAAAACAAGCTGCACTGGAAGCAGAGCAACTGAGGAAGACAGGAGCTGTGCAATGACAACATAAGATAATGGGAAAAATATTTTTATAAATTATAATACATGTAGTGTATTTAAGAAAAATGATTAAATGATAAAATAGCTATAACTTTGTGATTCTGCTTAGGCCAGCAGAGAAAGCCTTGAAGGCCCTGACGGCCCACCACTGGTGGGGTGCCATCCATTCATAGAGCTGCCCCAAATAAGGGAAGAAGAAAAAAACGTTTACTATTTTTTAGCTTATACTCTAATACTATTACATGTGAAATATTACCCCCCCCCCCAAAAAAAAAAGCCCACAACAACGTAGCCTATTAAACAGACCCTATCTTCCGGGGTCTTCTTAAGTGTGGTCTGCATAGCTTCATCTCAAAACTTAAAGCTGTGCAGTCTATGTGTGGGTGTATGAACAAAATGATTGGGGCTGAAATTGGCTGTGATTGAAGGGGCACCAGCTAAAATCCTGCCTGGGGCATCGGATTGGTCAGCTGTGGCTCTATGTGAGTGCTCTTACTCAGCAGTAATTTGGTTGATGCAAGTTTGACAAATGCTTCATTGACAGGTTCTCATGGGTGTTGTAACTTGGACTTGGACTGCTCTTGGTCCATGGTTTGTGCCAGTACCCTCACTTAGCAGGCCTTAATAGTACCATTATTTGTGACATGTTTATTGCTACTCTTGGGTGGTAGGACATGCTCACATTGTCCAGATAAAATCTGGCACAAGCACATCTGTCCATTGTTTGGTGGAAAACTGCACATCATGTTAAATAGACAGAACCATGACGCAATGCAGCCGATCATAAAGCAGCAAGCGCGACAGTTCTTGGTTCTCTGCTCCAGCTTTACTCACTTTGTTGTGGCTCAGGAGTGAACAAGGTGCATCACAACCAGCTCGTTGACCTTTCTTCTCAACAGCAGAGTAAGAGACACGTCTCCAAACACAGAAACCTTTATTTGTCACGTACACAAACACACAACAAATGTAGGAAGTGTTTTGTGCCTTGCTCCAGATAAAATATATATAAAAAATTGGAATAGATCAAATAGTATTGCAGAATATTATTTTACCAAAGCAGCAGTAAAACAATAAAATGGCAAGTTGAGGCCTGAATGAAGAAATTCTTCATCCTCTGTTTTGGCCACCAGAGACAAGTCTGTTGTTGGGATGATGGAGGTCTTTTCTGATCCTCTCAGCCCTCGTCCTGCACCTCCTGCTGTAAATGTCTTGTAGACAGAGTTCCTCGTCAGATGCAGGGCCATGTAACCCCTCTCAGTCCTGTACCTGAAGCAGGCGTTGATGCTGCCTGTCAGGACGTTCTCTATGTTGCAGGTGTAGAAAGACTTTAGCACCTTTAGAAGCAGCCTGAAGTCCCTGAAAGCATCGTAGGTGGTAGAGGCGCTGACAGGCTTTCTTCACCAAGGAGTTCATGTGAGAGGACCATGACAAATCCTCTGTGATGCAAAACACCTGTCCACCCTCTCCACTGGGGCCCTGTTCGAGTTCCTCTCCTGCTTCTCCCTAAAGTCCACGGTCAGCTCCTTGGTGCTGCTGATATTCACAGAGAGGTTGTTTTCCTGGCACCAATTCTCCAGGTGGAAGCAAACCCGCACCGCCTGAGGTCTGCCTGTCAGGAAGCTGAAGATCCAGCCGCACAGAGTAGCAGAGTGTGCTGTAGCCCACACAGGATTTGAACATAATTCCCTCTCCCGGTGACCAGGTGGGCCAGGGCAGTGTGGATCTGTTGGAGCTGTATGAAAACTACAACAGGTCCAGGGACTGAAGTAGTGAGGAGGGGATGAAGTCTTTGACAAGCCTCTCAGAGCAATACATCACCACAGAGGTCAGAGCTACCGGCTGGGAGGAGGTTTCTTTGAGACATATTAGATGAGTTGCATCAGCTGTTTTGGATTCATTCCTCCTTTGTCACAGTAGAAGCTGCTCCACAAAATATTAATATAGCACATTCCCTTGAATTAACTGAGAAGACGTATAGTCTCAGTTCGAAGTCATTGCATCACCAAGCTGCCAGCAGCATTTACTTCAAGCACAGGAATGAGACTTGCTGAGCCACTTTGTGGTCTGATGGAGCAGTTATCTTCCTCACACTGGACTAACATTTGAGTAAGAACACGTGGCTTTGTTAATAACTGCCATTAAATAAACAACAGGCACAAGTGTAAAGTTATACAGTTCATAGAAATAATAAAAGACTGCACTGCTTTGTGTTCACATGGTGCATGTGTACTACCATGAGAAGTACAGACCAATAATAAGCCACTGACTGTGGAGACCTGATGAGGACTCTGCTGAGGCACAGAGCGGTCACACTGGATGAGGACTCGGTCTGTTATGATAAACCGGTTAACCTCTCGCTCACTTCCCACAGCTTCTTTGCCAGGGCATCATCTCGTCCTTTGGCTCCCACCTGTTGCAGTGCACAGTTAGAGAAGTACCGTCCGCTGAGAGGCTCGATGCCCTCCTGCAGGGCACAGTACACGGTGGTCTGGGACCCCCCCGCAGGATCCAGGAAGAAGAGCTTGGCAAAGGGCGTCACGAGGTGCCGCATCCACAGGCTCATACTGCGACATAGCTCTGTGTTGATGACTCCTGGAAGAAGAAACCATCCAAATGTATGAGGATTGTGGAAGTGCTCCATGATTACTGTACAGCACAGCTTGGCTTACAGGTAGTCTGTTCTTTCAGTCTCACATACTGTTGTGATATATTAATATTTAGTGGCAGGGCAGCTGTATTTGGGACAACTAAGTCTGAGTGGTTTCCAGAGAGCTCCAGATTGAAAATCTTC
This sequence comes from Melanostigma gelatinosum, assembly GCF_949748355.1. Taxonomy (NCBI): domain Eukaryota; kingdom Metazoa; phylum Chordata; class Actinopteri; order Perciformes; family Zoarcidae; genus Melanostigma; species Melanostigma gelatinosum. The sequence goes on from NC_136640.1 coordinate 27,535,185, forward strand.
CTCTGCTGAGAATAAACTCCCTCTTGAGCTTACATTAACCGTACATTAGCCTTTGCACTCACAACACTCCCCCAACACTCCTATGTAAAATGTGCAGAGGGCACTAACCTGGCTGGAGGCTGTAGCAGGTGACACTGGTGCCCTCCAGCCGGTTGGCCAGCTCCCTGGTGAAGAGCACATTAAACAGCTTGCTGTCGCAGTAGGCTCGAACGTTGTGCCAGGTGGACTGACTGGACACAGAGTCCTTCTTGGAAGACAGCAGAGTGAAGTCAGCGCTGCCAAAGCGGTGAAGAAGTGCAGCCACGGTGACCACGCGACCGGGACCGCTCTGCTGCAGCTTCTCCAGGAGAAGGTTGGTGAGCAGAAAGTGACCCAGGTGGTTGACCCCAAACGCCATGCCGAAACCATCCTCCGTGTGTCCTGGACCCATCACACCTGAAACACCGGCTCAACCACTTAGTGTACTTCCATTTTACAGCACTGTAGTGGTGAAGTCAAATGTGACTGATTTCCTTTAACAGGTGTTGATTTGGTTTGCATGAAGAAATATCAATGCACCACGGAGGGATATCACACTATTTTGAACATCATCACCTGCGTTGTTGATGAGGAGGTCCAGCTTGGCTTCAGTCTTCAGGAAGGTTTCAGCAAAGCAGCGAACAGACTGGAAACTCGCAAGATCCAGCTGCGTGAACACCACCTGGTTGTTCCCACTCTCCTGAGGGACATTAATGCTGGTAAGAGAGGCTGCAGTACACAAATATTACACTACACAATGATATTGGAAGCTGCAGCCTGTCTGTATTAGGTTATAGTGGGATGTGTTTCGAGCATGTTGTCATTGAGGCGTCCAGATTTTGAGTACATCTGGACTAAATAGTCAATAGTCAACTTTTAGATTACAACTGGCATCTGAACTGGAGTTCTTGACGTTCTTCTGGGCTTACGGAACAGTGACTATAGAGCCGACACAACAGTTATCAGAGTACTTGCTCTCCGGATGTCGAAAGCAGCAGCCTCAGCTTTGTCCTTGTTGCGGCAGGCTAGGATCACCCTGGCTCCTCTCTTTGCCAGATCCAGAGCCGTGGCCTTGCCGATGCCAGTGTTGCTTCCTGAGCAGGAAACACCAATCGCATACATCAAACTCAACAAAACACAGAAAACAAGCAGCTGTGCTGAACCCATGTTGCCTGCATTTACACCGTTTGTAAAACAGATTAGAGACAGTGTTTTTCAAAAATCATTACTCATTCATACATTTGGTGTTAAGGTCATACAATCTATATCAATCAATACAAACTCAGCTCTGTAAAATACACATTGCAGCCATCACACTGTACTTTGGTGGAGGAGCAGAGTGCTACACAAAGATGAACAGTTAACCATTCTGTGGGCTTATTGGAAGTATGCATGGCCATGCATAAGTAGACTCCACATATTTCAACTTGTATGCTCAGATTCACACTGGTGCACAGGGGTGTGTCTCTTTTAAGTTAGGGCAGTGTAAGTCTAAGTCCTGCTCTTCCTTTGTTCCTGTTACTCGGTGGGACAACCCTACCAGTATTTGAGCAACTCGTTCACATTATCTTTGGAGTGAACAGGATTTCTATAACGTCGATGCTGATTTCATCGGCTGCGGTGAGGAATGTGATGGATGATGAGATCCGAGTCAGCTTATTTGACAAGTGAAAGGTGTTAATGGAATAGTTAAGCACAAACACCTCTGCTGGTTTGAATGTTTGTGATGAGGTGGATCTACTGAACTTTATCAGGGCGGGTGAAGTGATCATTTGTGTGGACTAAAGGATACATGATGGTGAGATGAATACCTGATCAGAAGAGTTTTGTGTTTGGAGTCGGTTTTATAGACAGGTGCATTTTTTTCTTGAAATATAGTAAAGTTCTTCTCAAAATATCACATTTTTATTCTCGACTACTCAGAGAACACGTATGGGATTTCAGTTTTAAAAATTTAGCAGAAATCTTGCTGAAACACAAGAGCTGTTATAGTCCTGCAGGGGTTAATAAATTAACGAAAATGACGCTCAGAATGTTCTCTCTCACTCACTCTCTCACACACACACACACACACACACACACACACACACACACACACACACACACACACACACACACACACACACACACACACACCACTAGGAGCTAGCAACCCAGACTCGTTACCTGTAACAATGGCCGTCTTCCCGTTCAGCTTCACTGAACTGGAGCACATAGCTCCCTTGAACACACTGTAATAAACTATCATATAAAGGAAAAGTGCTCCTGCTACGAGGCACAGCAACGCAGACATCACTGCGCTGAGCTCTCTTCTTCTTCTTCTTCTTCTTCTTCTTCTTCTTCTTCTTCTTCTTCTTCCAGTTTATTGGCGGACTACAAACCAACTTTTAAGGTGCATGCCGCCACCTACTGTACCGGAGTGTGTAACATCATGACTTTATGACAGTTATCATATAAACACAATAATAATGGTATTTATAAATGAAAACAAATACACTTCATATAGAAGTTATATTCTGGATATTAAACCCGTTCCATTCAAAAATGTACACGAAGCCCTTTAAGCTGAACTTGTTTGTCCCCTATCTCTAACAGTCCTTTGACGCTCCACTCCCTTCCTGTATCTGCACTCTGCCCTTCAGTCTTTCTCTTTCCACCCTGATCCTCCACTCTATCAGCACATGTTCAACACTTTCTTTACAGTTACATATCTCACATTTATCTGACTCTGTCTTTTTCATGATATATATAACGTGTCATTGCGTCCTGTATGTCCTAGCCTTAATCTACAGAAAGTAACATCTTCTTTTCTACATTTATTTCCATCAATTCACACTCTGACTGACGTTCGAATTTTGTTATAATTTCTACCCTTATTGTCAATATTCCAAATGTCCTGCCAAGATGTAATGATTCCGTGCTGTATTACTGATTTTGCTTCTGACCTCCCAGAACAAATTTGAGGAATGCTGCTACTAATAACTGCTGGACTATGTTGTATGGTATCGAATTTGAAATGTTTCACTTTCCTGTTAATGTCCCATCCAAAGCTTTTACCAGAGAATGTGGAGTACTCCCAACAATTGTACAGGACGGATGCTATATTTCCGTTAAGTCCACCCTGAATTCTAATCCAGTGTGATAGTGCTAACCTAGTTCTCCTCAGATGTGATGGCAGTTCCCTGGATTCCACCAGCAATGCATTAATGTGGTTTTGACTGCTCCCAAGTTAAGTCTCATGGCTCTGTATTGTAGTCTAATTTAACACCTTTTTACATTTGGTCTCAATGTTTTCAATATGATTTTTCCATTTATATTTTTCATCAAACCATAAACCAAGATATTTAAAAACTCTAGCTCTATCCATGGGCTTACTGTATAATGATAGCTCCTGTCCATTACCTATTTTCCTTTTGGTAATCAGTATATAGCATCATTTTTCAACTGAAATTTTGAATCCCCAGTCATAAGACCATTTCTCTACATTGATGATTGCTTTCTGCATACTTTTCATCACATAAGCAAAATGTTTTCCCTCTTCCAGATTACTCCATAATCTGCATACAATGATGACTGTATACCTGTTCCTGTATTTTCAAATATATCATTAATCATGATGTTAAAAAGAATTGGACTGATGACGCTACCTTGAGGTATCCCGCTAATGATGTCAAAATGTTATACCATTTAAACTTTAATTTGAGTTTCGTGATTATCATAAATAATTTACTTTGAAGGTCAGTCAGTCCAACACCAACAGCTATGCATCCGGTTGGGCTTCCGGTTTAGCATTACTGAACCACCAGATGTCGCTATGTGCATTCTAAGTAACCCTCAAAGACAAATCCAAACATTATACTGTCTGTATTAAAAATACTCTCGTTTGTACTCAAACTAATATAACTGTGATACAACTGTATTGAAATGGTGTGCTTTAGTCATGGGCTGACTATAACAGTGCCCAAAAAAATAATGTAATCTAATTAGATATAATTATTTAAATTCATGAGAGTGTAGGTTCTCTTGGTTCTCTTGTAGTGTAGGTTCTTGTAGGTTCTCTTGGTTCTCTTGTAAAAGGGACAAGAGAAAGCGAGGTCCAGAGTGGCACAGCCTAAAGCCAGTATAAATCACAGTGTTAACACTTCTGACTATGGTTAATGTTTGTAATTACATTACTCATTACTGTTTTGTCAAGTAACCAGGCCAACTGTAGAGGATGTTCTTTCTTTTCATTTGACCTTTCCAGTGCAGACAAATTACTTATGGAAAAATGAGACACAAAAAGAAGGAAAGCATTAAATAAAACAAATAATAAAAATAAGGACACTGTTGGTCTTCTACAGTACAGTCTAATAACTGAGTATAGTAGTTTTGTGTGTATGAAGTACTGTGTATGTGAGTGGTTGACATGGGGAGAGTGCACATGAGTAGTAATGTGTGTATTGAATGTGTGTGCTGAGGCCTGCCTATACAAGTGTAAACTTAAACAGTGACATTCAAAGGACTTCTGTCAGCGTGGATAGATTGAGATTCCGATCACACCCTCCTTTAACTGCCACTTCACTCTTCCCCTAAAAAGATAAAAGACCAGTCGTACTTATTGGTTGTGTCACCATGACTTAGCAACTTTCACAAATGTAAAGTAGTGTTTATGAAGTCCTTTTATTTACGGTAATGTGTTGTGTTTGCGTGTAATGGCCAGATAACTCGAAATGTAAACAGGATTTCTATAACATTGATGATGATTTCATCAGCTGCGGTGTTCCCCCGCTGCTCCAGGGGTGAGGAATGTGATGGATGATGAGATTAGAGTTGGTTTATGTCTTGACAATGGAATAGTTGTGGCTCACTAGCACATACAAATACGTATGCTGGTTTGAATGTTTGTGATGAAGTGGATCTAGCCTGAACTTGTTTTAAGGGTGGTGAAGTTAACATTTGTGTGGAAGTTACATGATGGTGAGATGAATATCCGATCAGAAGAGTTTTCTGTTTGTAGTCGGTTTTATAGACAGGTGTATTTTTTCTTGAACCATAATGACTTTATTCTCATTTTGAATTGCCACCTCGCACCTGTTTTTTGTGTTTTCCTTTACATTGATAAAGACTTTTCCACGATTAAATTGATGCAGATTGCAGGAAATAAAGTGTTTGTGTGAGGATTTACGGTCAAGCCATCAGAATCCACCCTGTTTTCCATGTGTCTCTTCTCAAGCCCGTACATTCCAGTCCTCTGAACCCTCCGGCCGAACCCCCTCCACCCCCCCGACTCATCGAAGGCAGTCCGGTATACACAGTCAATCGCCTCCTGGATGTCCGCCGACAAGGTAGGGGTTACCAATACCTCGTTGATTGGGTGGGGTATGGCCCAGAGGAACGATGCTGGGTTCCACGCTCCCGGATTATGGATCCGGAGCTACTCCACACAAACTATCGCCTGCACCCCGATAAGCCTGGCGGTTTGCCGGGAGACTGTGAGGATTTATGTCTGACCCTGGTGTTTCCCTCTGTGTTTTCCCCCGATCACCTCCCCTCATGTGCGCTGTCGTTCCCCTTTCTGTTTGTTATTGTTTTGCCACGTGCTTGTGTTTGTTTTGTGTCCCTCAGTATCCTCCTCCGAGTCCCGCCCACTGCCGCGCCTCTCCCCGTAGGCACAGCTGTGCCTCATCTTCTGTGATCATCTCCAGCCGACACGACTGTCATTCTCGTCTCAGCTGTCAGTCCGTGCGTTTACCTACCTGGTACCGTGAGTTAGTCTGTTTTTCATTCTGTGAAGTTCCGGTTCTAACTACCCATTTGTTTTCGACTTACCTGCCATCCAGTGTCGAGCCTCCGGTTTCACCTGTGCGAAGAAGCCTTCCAGTTAGTTCCTCGGAGATCAGCTGAGAAGTCTTGGCGATCCTTTGTCGAGCCTCGGGTGTCACACAGTCGATCCAGCCTGCCTGCCTGCCTGCCACGGACGCGGCGGAGCCACTTTCCGGCTTGGACCCGAGCGGAGCACATGGATGCGGGAGTGTCGGAGAGAGCGGAACTACAGGTTCCCGGCACCGGTTCGTCAGCCCGTAACCACTTCCGGTCACCGGTCTCCAGTTCCACCTCTCCGCTGCAGCCCAGGCCACCAGCATTTGCCCGCTCCGCCCCTCCTCCCAAGGATCGGGATGAACCCATGCAGTTGGGACGGTTCCACCTATCTCAGGAAGAGAGGGAGTGACGAATCCGTTCCCGAGCCTGCCTCTACTGCGGCGAGCCGGGGCACCGTATCCCTGTCTGCCCTGTGTGACCAAAAGAGAGGGCTCGCCAGTAAGAGTGGGAATACTGGCGAGCGACTCCACCCGATTACCCCGCCCCAAGTCCCGTCTCACACTTCCAACTAAGTTATGCATGCCGTCCAGTCCTCTACCGGTCTTGGCTCTCATTGACTCCGGAGTGGAACAGAGCTTTTTGGACTCCTCCTTGGCCTTCGCTCATAGGATCCCCTTAGAGGAATTGGAATGCCCCTTTCAGGCGAATGCTCTGGATGGAAGTCCCTTGACCAATATCACTCACCGGTGACCAATCACCCTATTACCCTGCTCGTGTCAGAAAACCACGACACGAGATCCGTTTTTACATCTTCTCTACGCCCCAGATGACTCTGGTTCTGGGCCATCCCTGGCTCCGGGACCACAACCCACAGATAGACTGGGCAGGGAACAGAATCATCGGTTGGAGCCCTACGTGTCTCTCGAGGTGCTTCAAGTCCGCCATTCCCCGGCAGACCTCTTATCTCTGCACCCCTACTACCGGAACTAATCTCACCTCAGTCCCTTTGGAGTATGCAGATCTCAGCGAGGCATTCAGCAAGGAACGAGCCCTTTCCCTGCCACCCCACCGACCCTACGATTGCACCATATAACTATTCCCCGGCGCCACCCTGCTGTCCAGCCGACTATTCAACCTTTCCCGACCGGAACGCGAAGCGATGGAGACCTATATCACCGACTCCCTCTCTGCCAGAATTATCCGCCCGTCATCCTCCCCGGTGGGAGCGGGGTTTTTCTTCGTGGCCAAGAAGGACAGGAGTCTCCGTCCTTGCATCGACTACCGAGGGTTAAACAAGATCATTACCCGAACAAGTACCTGCTAACCCTACTCAGCTCTGCTTTTGAATCCCTACCTGGTGCCATGATTTTCAACAAGCTAGACCTCCGCAATGCTTCCCACTTGGTTCGGATACGAGAGAGGGACGAGTGGAAGACCACATTTAACACACCCCTGGGACATTTTGAGTACCTGGTTATGCCTTTCGGACTTACAAATGCACCAGCCGTTTTCCAGGCTTTGGTGAACGACGTGCTCAGGGATTTTCTCAACCGGTTTGTGTTTGTCCACATCGATGACATTCTGATTTACTCCTCGAACCTACAGGAACATTGCCACCATGCCTGTCAGGTCCTTCAGCGCTTACTGGAGAACCAACTCTTCATCAAGGCCGAGAAATGTGAATTTCATGTCACATCCGTACATTTTCTTGATTTCGTCATTGAGAAGGGTCAGATTCGCAAGGACCCGGCAAAGGTTAAGGCGGTCACCGAGTGGCCGGTCAACTCTAACTGGAAGAAGTTCCAGCAGTTCCTCGGGTTTGCAAACTTCTACCGCCGGTTCATTCGGAACTACAGCCAGACGGCGTCACCCCTAACCAGACTCACCTCCTTTAAGGTGTATTTTTCCTGTTCCCCCGAGGCCAACCGGGTGTTTAACGCCCTCAAGGAACGATTCACGTCAGCCCCCATCCGAGTTCAGCCAGACGAAAGCCGCCAGTTCGTGGTCGAGGTGGACTCCTCCGAAACCAGAGTAGGAGCAGTGTTATCACAACACTCAACCACTGACTCTAAGCTCTACCCGTGCGCTTTTTTCTCTCGCCGCCTTTCCTCGGCCGAGCGGAACTATGATGTGAGCAACTGGGAGATACTGGCCGTTAAGCTAGCTCTGGAGAAATGGAGACATTGGTTGGAGGGGTCAGTCCACCCGTTAATTGTGTGGACCGACCACCGAAATCTCAAATACATCCATTCTGCCCGGTGAATGAACTCCCGCCAATCACCTACCGCCCAGGAAGTAAGAACATCAAACCCGACGCCCTCTCTCGTCAGTTTTCCCCAGACGAGGTAGACCCAGCTCTAGACACGATTGTTCCACCCCCCTGTGTCCTAGGAGTTCTCACCTGGTAGATAGAGTCTGAAGTGCAGGAGGCTCAGCAGACCCAGCCGGCCCCAGGAGGTGGTGCTCCTAGGCGCCTGTTCGTTCCCCTTTCTGTCCGTTCCCCTTTCTGTCCGTTCCCGTGTCCTACAATGGGCACATGACTCCCGACTCTTCGGCCACCCTGGGATAAGACGTACAATTAACTGGCTCCGGCGGTCCTTCTGGTGGCCATCTCTGGACAATGACACCCAAGCTTACGTCCTAGCCTGTACCACCTGTGTAAGCAACAAGGCCTAACACAGACCCCCTGTCGGACTATTACGACCTCTGCCTGTTCCCCACAGGCCTTGGACTTCGTCACTGGTTTCCCCCCCCCCCCTCCGAGAGCAACACGGTCATCCTGACCATCGTGGACCGATTTTCCAAGGCGGCTCACTTTATTCCCCTTCCCAAGGACCCGAGCAGAGCGCGTGGACGTGCCTCCGTTTTGACGTGACTGTTTCCTGCCGGCTTTGTCTGCCGCTCTGAGAGAGATAGCGTGATCTCTCTCGGATTTGGAGGAGAAAGAGAGAGAAGGGACTTTAGGCTCCTATTGGTGCCTGGCCGCCTTAGAACTTGGACTTTGTTTGTTTCCTGTTTTTCCCTGACTGAAAGAATTAAAGAATTTGAGAAAGAACTCTGCTGTCCTGTATTTGCATTTGGGTCCGTGTACACACCACATCATAACAGTTTGACACTCAACATTTTCTTGGGGAGTGACGGTCTAAGGACAGAGGTATGCTGTAGACATTGAAAAGCCCTCAAAGGCAAATTTGTGATATTGGGCGATACAAATACAGTTGAATTGAATTGAAGTCTATGTTGTACGTCTACTTGAGATCATATGGTGGATCCCAGAAACTGGACGGCTTCCAGCAGAAACAGTGTTGTTCAGGCTGGTGATGGGGGGCTCCTCCTGAAGTCCACTGTCATCTCCACAGTTTTAAGAGTGTTTAGCTCCAGGTGGTATTTCAGTGTGGTTGGATGGCTTTTGTAAAAAAACTTGAAATAAGTGTACCAGACCGCCAACTATTAGCTGCAGCAAGTTTTTTGCCATTGCATAAACTCTCTTTAAAAAAACTCCTTTCAGAATCAGAAATAAATGTCAGCATGTCATAATGTTAGTACAGTTTCTTATTTGTTGTTTTTTCCCCATTTTTAGTCTGCTGTCAATTTAGCTCCAGGGAAATATGTTGTTACATCATCGCCATGTGCTGCCATGGAATTATGTCATGGGTCCCAATGGGTCCTTATCAAAGACCCAATGTTGTTGAACCAGTAACCTGCTCAGTGCTCAAATCATTTTCACTATATAGTAGCCCCTAATGACCCCTGTCACCTCCCACTGTCTATAGACTGTACAGTTCCCATTAAGTCACATCCCATCATATTATTGCTATACCCAGAAACTTTAAAAACAACCACTCCTCCTCCATGGTTGCTGCTAGGTCATGCTTGTCGGAGAAAAAAATATTTTAGTTTGAACCTGTCACTTCTCTTTAGTTTCAACTAGGGGTGTAACAATACGCGTATTCGTATTGAACCGTTCGGTACGAGTCTCACGGTTCGGTATGCATGACGAACTGAACAATACATTTGAATTAAAAAAATTAATTAAAAAAATGTTTTTTTTTGTTTAAACCTTTATTTAACCAGGTAGTCCCATTGAGATTAAAAATATCTTTTGCAAGATGTAAGTAACAATACTACATAACATTAAGGAGCAGTTTTTGTTTTTTATGCTTATGTGTTGCTAAGAAGACACCCCAGAAGATGAGTCACTCAGGTATAGTTCCATCATTGTGCAAAGTCAAAGAATAACTTTATGATGTTAGTTGTAATGAATAAATATATTTTAAAATCAAGTACATTTCTCTGGCATTTATAGTTTTCTACTGTACCGAAACGTACCGAACCGTGGCTCCACTGTATCGTACCGAACTGAACCGTGAATTTTGTGAACCGTTACACCCCTAGTTTCAACCTATCTTTCTGTGTCAGCAGTTTTTGCATTTCTGTAACACATGTTCTTTATATCTTAGGTAAATGTCCATAGTCCATATGTACTGGCTAACTAAACATTGATGTGAATGTACACGCTATCTCCAGCTGGATGGGGCAAGATGAGTCTCTCGGACATGTATAAAAGCTCCCCTCAACACCGAATTTGAGGTCAGACTCCCTTGATCTTCCCCGGGTGAAGGAACTCTGACCCTATCTAACTGAATAGTATCCTGTGACTCTGTTTGTACTCGATTGGCTCATATTTGTACTCGTTGGCTCATGTTTGATGACTTGTTCACGCTTCATAATTTTTCTATATCTTATCCTGTAAGAAATACTTAAAGATCATAAACTCAAAGACAATGAATATTAGAAGTATATATCTAAAAAACTATATTATTGTAATTTATCTATTAATCCACTGGGTGGCATACCTCTTGTAATATTATAAAGCTAGGCTGTGATTGCCTCTCTAAGCCACCAGATGTCAGACTGTTTTAGTACTAGTGTAATTACAGATTCGAAACACTAGGTTTGTTATTATCTAGCAGTTACTCCTCCTGGCCGCTAGGTGGTGGAGTTGCTTTCTGGCGTTTTTTTTTTTCTACACAACCCAACTTCCTGTTGACCTTTAGCCTTTGCCAGCAGCTATGCTAACGGCTATGCTAATGACGAAGCGGAACTTTTAACAAACGTTCACACACACGTTTCACCAAAATCCCACACTTTAATTTCATTCATACGCCCTTTGTCTCCTCTCACAATCCACCGGTTATTTTCTTTTATTTTACATACATAGTACAATAAGTCCGGAGCTACACGTAGCTAATGTTAGCTCCCCACACAGCGGCTACAGATCATGCAATGTTATTCATCATTTAAACGTCTTTCCACGCTGCTAAAACACAGACTAGTCACACGTATTATTGGACTTATTGTCCGGTTTTATTTAACCTTAAATCCTCTGGTTTAACAGGCTATTAGCTTCTCCAGACCCAAGCTCATCATGAATGCGACGCAAGTTTTTCACTTCCAGCAGTTACACAAACACTCCCCCAGTCCGTCTAGTTCCACCAAAAGCCCATTATTCTACTGACTTCGAATCACCCACACGATCTCTAAGTTAATGCACAGCCAAACGCACACGAGAGAGCGGAACGTGGCCTCCCCGCGGATCGTTCCTCATCGGCACAGGCAACGTTAGCTCTTGGCGGCGCTAGTCAATCAGACTTCCCCTAAGTTCCTATTAACTACCTTACAGATTTCCTGAAACGGCTCTGTGTACCATTGCTTTGGGCCCAGGATGCCTGATTGACCAACGCTGCCTCCAGCCCACGCAGCGAGACCGGCGAGGGTGTCCCATCTGGGGTGCCAACTTGTGGAAGTTTGAGTCTGTTTCACAGCTAGGAGGCCAGAGCATGTGTGTCCAGCTGCTTCCTACAGTGGACGCGCTGCAATAATAAATCTACCAAGACTGGTTTACAATTAAAAGGAATTTAATCCCACTGATGCAAGTACAATTACAGTTTTACAATGGAGTATATTACTCCTGTGAAATATTACAATATTACCCCACTTTGGAAAAAACTCTCCTCTGGTCCCATGAGACACAGCCATCTCTCGGAACCACACGCTAAAAGAGGCAGAGAAAAACACTTCCTATCCCTGCCCTCATATCCGTCCGAAACTCCTCCCCTTCCGTTTATCCCAATTCCTATTGGCTAACTTCCAGGAGTGTATTCTGTATTCTGTAGCATGGTTCCATAGATCTTTTAGTTTATCAACAGGGACTGAAATCTGTCTGCCATGTTGAATTCTCTGTGGAGGATGGGTTTGGACATAACACATTGGAACTCATGACATTGTGACTAGTGACATTGTACAAGGTGGTTTTGCAGTGAAATTTAGATATTCTCAATATGGGACGTTCCCTTGTGCCATGCTGGTCACAATGTCGTTGCCTTCCTGACTGCAGTGCTACTTACTTCTCTTGTTGCAGGGAGTGCTGCTCTCCAGGACATCAGATAGGACTTAGTGAATCTAAAAATGCCGGACAGCATTGTGGTGGAAATTTATGTATTTCCTTGTGAGAAATCAAAAGTATCTTAAGCTCTCCGTCTTTAAGCCTACATTCTGACTTTAGTTTTAATTAAGCATTTTAACTTTAGTAGTTGACTTTGGTTTTAATTCTGATGAAGCGTTTATATTTCCATTGTAATTGCAGTTCAACAGTTTGACTTGCATTGGTAATTCTGATTGAATATAGGTGTTGATTCATTTTGAATTTAATTTTGAATTTGATTATGATTTAACTTTTGAATTGGATTTTAATTCCGATTTAGATATATCACGTAGAGAGGCTTCCCTGAAGACACTCACCTATGAAAATGTTACTCCCACTCTTATGTTCAAAGAAGGTACAGCATAAGTATGAAGAACCAAAAGAGGTGCCGGTAGCCCGAAGGGAGCTTTTGATGACCAAGTGTACATAGATGTCATAAAGGTGCCAAGGGGGGTGTCTAATGAATTTCAAGCCAGAAATCAAATAGCAGCAGATTTAGAATCTGTTTTCCCTCAAAGGGTAACGATTAATAAAAATGTTGATTGGATCAACTACATTTACTATAACCAACAGCGTTTTGTAAACTTCACCAGGGACGCCATATCAGGACTGCATGCACAGCTGGCGAAGACTAGTTTAATGAAGACTAGTTTAATGACCCTGCAGAACAGAATGGCATTAGATATGATTTTAGCAGAGAAAGGTGGCGTTTGCCAGATGTTTGGGTCTGCTTGCTGTACTTTCATTCCAAATAGCACAGCTCCTGATGAATCGGTGATCAGGGCCTGGAGGACTGACAGCACTCAGCCAAGAGCTAGCGGACAACTCCTGGTGTCACTAATTCATTCACCGACTGGTTGGAGGCAGAAGCAAATACAGGGCAACCAGTTATGTGTCGAGGATGAGGAAGAATTGGAGCTTCTGATGGCCACAGTCTAGATGAGGCCACCAGCGGTGCCATAGCGGAACTTCACAAGCAGTTCCTGACCATCCTCTCGGAGATCCTGAAGGACCTGATAAGGCCCAGATGGACTTCTAAAACACATCCGGTCAGATATTGGAAATTTGGGAAATAGCCGGATTGTGTTGGATGAGTATTTTGAGATTTATTTTGTTTAATTGGGTTATAATGGGATTTTAGGGTGTAAGGATTAAGAAATGTAATTTTGTCAAGTGTAAAAGAATAGTCAAGGCTTCTCAGTATGTGTTCTCTAGCCTACAGATTGTATCCCGACCCCACCAGCCCCAAGACATGGAAGGCAGTGGACTTCAACGGATTCGACTGTTTTTGGGTTAGCGAGGCAAGCGTAGGGTGATTCAGACTGGATAGGAATACTTGAAATGATATCTGTATGCATGAATTGTTTGCCACTGTTTAGATAGATGGGGAACCTCTCCCTGGACCGAGCAGGGTAGGGGTCTCCAGGGACATTGGGGTACCTAACCCACAGTGAACTGTGGGTTAGGGGGGAATTGTAAGAAATTTGAGCATAGAACTGTGTGTTCAGTCGATATAATAAAAGTGTTTCATGATTCATATTTAATATTTCATAATTAGTCATAATCATAAGTGTTTTGGAAATGCATAATTAAGATAAGCATAAAGTGTTTTAGGATTAGTAGCTAGATGGAGAATTTGAGACATGTAGCTTTTGGCAAAAGTTGCAAAGTCTGATCTATTATATGGAATGTTTATCATAGAGGGATTAAACAATAACTGACAGTCATTGAATGTGTTAGTAAACTCAGGGACAGAAAGGCAGACAGGCGAATACACTCCTGGAAGTTAGCCAATAGGAATTGGGATAAACGGAAGGGGAGGAGTTTCGGACGGATATGAGGGCGGGGATAGGAAGTGTTTTTCTCTGCCTCTTTTAGCGTGTGGTCCCCTGAGACGGCTGTGTCTCATGGGACCAGAGGAGAGTTTTTTCCAAAGTGGGGTAATATTTCATAGGAGTAATGTACTCCATTGTGAAACTGTAATCGTACTTGCATCAGTGGGATTCAATTTCTTTTAATTGTAAACCAGTCTTGGTAGACTTATTATTGCAGCGCGTCCACTGTAGGAAGCAGCTGGACACACGTGTGCTGGCCTCCTCGCTGTGGAACAGACTCAAACTTCCACAAGTCTAAGTGCTGCCTCCTGAATTTCCCTATCCAGAGATTACCTCCACTCCTCATAAATACAGAGGAGCATAAGTCATATAGCTCCTCCTTAAACTCTCTTTCTACTGTGTCCATTTTATTGGTCGGTTCGTTCGGACAGGTTTAATGGCATAGTAAAGGACGGACCCAAATGCAGGGAGATGCGGGGAAACAGAGGGTTGAATATAGGGGTTTTTAATAGGAAAGAAAAATACACAGACACACAATTTGCGGAGCCGGAGAGTCAAAAAATGTGGGAAACAGACAAGGACAGGAAGTGAAGTTAACACAGGACACAAGAGGCAGGGAAAGTCAAAATAAAAGGGAAGAAACAAAAAAACGTGACACAGGCAGTTTAAAACCAGTATGTCTCATGTGTTCAGAGACTGTGACAATTATTAAAAGCATCAATGTGAAGTGCCACTAAAGAGACAAAGCACAAATCTTTTGAGCAAACGTACTTAAATCCAAAATGAAGGCACAGAAAATAAACCTTAGAGCCCAATATGATCAGAATCCTAACACATGAATTCATTGCCCAAAAATAATGTAAACAGAGAGGAATTGAGCTGAAATAAGTGGTTTAATAACTACAGATAAAGTCCTTGCACACAGATTTCTCTTTTTAGAAGATGAGAAGAATATAATATCGTGGCTTTCACTTACCCTAATTAACTGAATTTAAAGCTGTAGGACAATTCGGTTCCGTTCATTTTTCTAAAACTTAAATAGTTTAAGAGCCACATTTTTCAAAAGCGTTCTGTGATGTATGCCATGTGTGTTTATTAATTAATTAATTGATTTTAATTGAATACCCCTGTACTATGTGCTGTGTGCTGCATTATTCTCTGAAACGCCTGAGGACATAAAAACTAAAAGAATTGTGAAGAGTCAAAAAGACAACGAGTGTATCCATAGATATGCCCATAGACTGCAGGTGTAACCGGCCAAAAGCCATAAACCAACCTCCACCATGCTAAGAAGGGATTGTAATTTTCAGTTAACTCATATATCATATTCATGGACTACTTTATTGCCTTTGTACAAGCCCTGTAAAGAAAGAAGTCAAGTATTACATTCAGCTGAATACATGCTGGTTTAAATTGGGAGCAGAATGGGCACAAAGCTGTTTGTTGTGCAGATGCACTGAAGGCCTGTGCTGAGAACAACCTGCACTGATCTTATGATCCGTTAAAGCTCCTGAAAACTTGTTTTCTTAAGTATTTGTTGTAACAACAATTATTCTGACGAAAAAAGCAACAATCAACATTCATGAGTAATAAACTGATGTAGATAAAAAAATTTGACTTACTGATGAGTGGGTGGGGTTTTGAGTTGCTGGTTGTCATCAGATTGTTTGTCTTAAATGTAATACCTGTCATCACCTTTTCTAACACACCTCAGCAAACTCTAAACCAGTGAAACCAGAAACCTTTCATGTTAAATAACCGGTGTGGTTACAGAATAAGTTAGAATGTTCATGTAGAAAGTAAACCATTTGCTTAAAACAATAAAATGCTTTTTAAGGCCCTGTAAAAAAAAACCAGTTGTAATAATGTTTTTATTTATATTGGCCATCAATAACTCTAATACATCAAATTAAAATCTGGGGATTTGTTACATTTTAACAAGCTGTTACATAATCACTTATTGCCTTATCTTTGATGACACACCTTGTGCATACATTATGCAACCAATCACAGGATTTTTATGGATTGCGTGACGGCAACTCCCAGATAGTCAGAGTGGCAAACCTTTACCTTACATTTCTTGCCTAATATTGTCTGCAAGCCCACTTTTTCATGTTACGTGTGTGAGGATATCTTCTCATAATTAATATTTAACAGAACAAAAACAACCCAATATCAGAAATTTCATGGAAGGCTTTTTATGCGAGACCAGACAGTCTCTCACTGAGCTCCCACAGCTTCTTTGCTGCAGCGTCATCCTTGGCTTTAGCATAGACTTCTTTCACAGTGCAGTTGGAGAAGTAACGTCCGTTGAGATGTTCGATCCCCTCCTGGAGAGCACAGTGCAGGGTGGTCTGGGCTCCCTGAACAGTGTTTTTGAAGAAAAATGCAGTCACAGGCTTCAGGAGCATTTTGAATGAGGAACGCATGTTCCTTGCCAGCTCAGAGTTGATTGCTCCTGTAAAAACAAAATATTGTAGTTTAGTTGCCTAATCTTTAGCTGCTACAGCAAAGAATGACGGGTTATATACAATGTTTAGCCAAACCCCAAATCCACAAATATTTCCCCTTCATCGCCATGATCAGTAGGCAATTTTTTGGGGGATGCCATACTCTTTGATAGCAAAATGACAAAAATGCATCTGTCTTGTTAACCTGCCATCCCCGTTCTGTATCCACTAGTATCAGAGAGAGTGCGGGGGCAGAGGGGTTGTTTAGTTGAATATGTTAGTCTGGTCTGTCTGACTCATTGATCCTTTATCTGACTGAGGAGTGCAAGTTAGAATCTATGGCCCTGACCATGGCTCTGAAATATCAGTAACCTCCATCCGGTCCAGCTGTGCCCACCAGATGCTTGTGAGTCCTCCATCCCCCCTGCTAAAACTTAACAAATCACATACTGGCTATGCTAGACTAGACCAAAATGCACACCTCTATGTAATAACTGCTAACCAGTGTGGAACCAGTGTACTAAAATTCCTTGTTTAAAGAGCTCATTTCCCATTTCTTTGCATGAGTTGAATGGTGATACATTCTGTCTACTAACCCGGATGGAGGCTGTAGCAGGTGACCTTGGTTTCCTGCAGTCTCTTGGCCAGCTCATGGGTGAAGAGGACGTTGCACAGCTTGCTATCGGAGTATACCTGCAAAATTGATGAGGTCCCCAGTCCCAGAGCTTTGTGGGTGTTCAGGCAGTCAAAATCTATTTTTCCAAAGTTATGTGTCATAGACGACAGGATGACCACTCTGCTGGGTTCACACTCCTTCAGCCGGTCCAGTAACAGGTTGGTTAATAGGAAGTGACCAATGTGGTTGATGCCAAACATCATCCCCAGTCCGTCCTCTGTTCGACCCTGTAGGTAAATACCTGAGGCAACATGGAGAAAGCTTAATCCTGTTTCCAGACAATGGCAACATTAAAACAGGCAAGGCTTCACACTATCTAATATCTATAGAATATTGATTCCTTGAATATGCAAACATGATAAGATAAGATAAGATAATCCTTTATTAGTCCCACAGTGGGGAAATTTGCAGGATTACAGCAGCAAAGTGGACAGTGCAACAAGATCAGGAAAAAAACAAACAAGAAAATAAAAACAGAACAAGTGCAATAAATAGTCAAACAGTAAAGGTATAATAAATATGTAAATCGCAGGCCGACCCAGACTTCCCTCTCACCGGCAACATGTTCCAGCTCATTCTGGGGGATCCTGAGCTGTTCCCAGGCCAGCTGGGAGATGTAATCTCTCCAGCGTGTTCTGGGTCTTCCCCGGGGTCTCTTCCCAGTTGGACGTGCCTGGAAAACCTCCAGTGGGAGGCGTCCAGGAGGCATCTTCATTAGATGCCCGAATCACCTCAGCTGACTCCTTTCGACGCGAAGGAGTAGCGGCTCAACTCCATGTTCCCTCCTGATGACCGAGCTCCTTACCCTATCTCTAAGGCTGAGCCCGGCCACCCTACGGAGGAAGCTCATTTTGGCCGCTTGTAGCCGCGACCTTGTCCTTTCGGTCATGACCCAGACTTTGTGACCATAGGAGACGAACCAGAACCAGGACCCCTCCCACTGACTCCAAGAAGGCCGGATACTCCGAACTGCTGTTTGGTGCATAAGCACAAACCACAGTCAGAGCCTTGCTCCCCGCAACCCGTAGGCACATGGAGGCGACCCTCTCGTTCTCCGGGGAGAACTCCAACACAGCGGCGCTCAGCCGGGGGCTTGTGAGTATCCCCACTCCCGCCCGGTGCCTCTCACCCTGGGCAACTCCGGAAAAGGACAAAGTCCAACCCCTCTCCAGGAGCTTGGTTCCAGAGCCAGTGCTGTGTGTGAAGGTGAGTCCAACTATATCTAGCTGGTATCGCTCCACCTCCTGCACCAGCTCTGGCTCTCTCCCCGCTAGCGAGGTGACGTTCCACGTCCCTATAGCTAGTCCATGCTGCCAGCGATCGGCTCGCCCAGGCCTCCGGCCTGGCCCGCTGCCCGGTCTGCATTGCACCCAATCCCGATGCATGTCCCTGCGGGTGGTGGGTCAACAGGTTGGCTGCTCCATGTTGTTTCTTCGGGCTGAGCCCAGCCGGGCCCCATGGGCGAAGGCCCGGCCACCAGACGCTCGCCGACGAGCTCCCCTCCTGGGTCTGGCTCCGGGAGGGTGCCCCGGTTTTCCTGGTCCGCGCGAGGTGGCTGAAGACCGTGGGCTGCTTATCATAAGGGTTATTTTGAACAATAATAAATCGAATAATGTTGTGAATGTGTCCGTATGTTTGAAGTAACAGGAAACTTGGTTCAACAAGTGTTAAAGTAGTCATACACATTCAAATATGTTCAATATGAATAGTCAATTCATGTTTCATATCTTTCATATTTTGATACTCTGGATGGTTGTATTGAGTGACGTTCAACATTTCAAGGTGATCGTACTTTACTTTTGTCAGAAACAAAGCTGTACCATTTACAATTGTTGCCCACATCATACCATGTGAAATGATCCTTTATTAGAGGAATAA
This sequence comes from Melanostigma gelatinosum, assembly GCF_949748355.1. Lineage (NCBI taxonomy): Eukaryota > Metazoa > Chordata > Actinopteri > Perciformes > Zoarcidae > Melanostigma > Melanostigma gelatinosum. Next base: position 27,554,328 of record NC_136640.1, read on the forward strand.
TACAATTATCTTTCTGCAAACTTTGAATTTGTTTTTGAAATAAAACTATAAATGAGCAGGGATGACAGCTAAGCACACACAAACAGTTGTGATGGTGTGCAGGTTTATGACAATAAGCTGCAATGAACAATCTAACCTGCATTGTTGATGAGGATGTCCAGTCTGGGTTCAGACTTCAGGAAGGTTTCAGCAAAGCTACGAACAGACTTGAGACTCCCCAGATCCAACGGCATGAACACCACCTGATTACTGCCACTCTCCTGTAGGAGTAATGAAGCAGTATTTCCACTCAATGGGAAGTTAAATATAAAATAAAGATGTTTGGAATACACTTGTTATTATCATCATCTCCGTCAAAAGGATCACGCGATCGCTCGTGTGTGGGCCTGTGTGGGTGCATCTGTGAGTGAGTGAGCACTTCTGTGTCTGTCCACAGACAATCTCGCTTTTTACTGCAGCAAACAGCATAACATTTTGGGTGGCCAGTTATGGTTATGTGCTCAAGGACCTCTCATGGTTACAGTGACTCACACTTTCTCAAACCACCTTCTATTGCCTCAATATATCATAATAAGCAACTATAAGCTTATATGCCACGGGGTGCTCACAAGCTCATCAACAAGGCATTTATGACAAAGAGCGCTCTCTTGGGGGAAGAAACAGAGCATTATAGATTTCTACTCACCTTCTTGACTTCCTCAAGGGCAGCCTCTCCTCTCTGCTTACTGCGACAGGCCAGAATCACTCTGGCTCCTCTTTTGGCCAGATCTATGGCAGTAGTTTTCCCAATGCCTGTGTTGCTGCCTGGAGATGAAAAGTGAGAGACACATGTGATCCATGTTTTATGTAGAGCATGAGCATAGGATTAAACCTGGAGCCTCTGCAATGGCAGCCTCCAGTAGGATCATGTGGTCAATCTCCCCCTACTACCTTTCTACACAGTGACTTCAACTTTAGCAGCACAGGACTCCAGACCACAAGACCATGCGTCATCTGTCGCTCGACTACACACTCACTACACACACACTACATTAGGCTATGTCAATGTATAATCTGTTAACATGTAGATTCCATTCAAACCGTCAAAATGCAGAGTCAAATTTTGGGAGCAGCTTAAGTAACTCCTAAATTAAAAAGTAAGGTGCATCACTGCAACTAGGGTAAGAGGTTCGTCCGGAGCCCTAATGCATGAAAACCAAAATACATCAGGGGGCGCAAAATCGAATGCACAGAACCAACACATATAAAAGGACAGAATACTCCCCACCCAGCCTCACTGAGGTCAGAACTGACTACAAACTTTCCTACAGTATCACTGCCAGTTCTCTTTTCGGAGATATAGAACAACCACTGCTATAGGTCCCGTTCTGTGCAACTTGGCTGTCTTTCAACAGCATGACATCTCCTTTCTGTAGGTTTGCAAAGTCAGTGGGTTCTCCATCCTCCGCGAGTACAAGACTTGTTGCCAAGGCTTGTACTGAGGCTAACTGACTGAGTGGTGTCCCTTACACTCCTTAAACTGGTTGAAGCACTTGGCCAAGTGAATGAGGAATGCTACAGCTTTTACTCGTGTGCTGAAGATGGAGAAGCGCTGAATGCCTTCTGTGGTGAGATTTCTCTTCAGTCTTTTTAATGAAGGGTGAATCTGTACATCCCTTCGGGGTGGATGGAGTTTGCTGGATGGAGCAATGCATCCCAGTCACATGTCTCCGCTCATTGTTGAGACAGACACCAGAATCCTGAGCACTGGAATCAAATACAACACCCATTTGACCAGGCTTGTGCCGTCAGTACGATACAAATGCTAGTAGGTACTGGAAACCAGGAGCTGGGCCAGCATGGTACGCCTCAAAAATCTTGCCTATCAAAGTGATGAACTGCTGTCTCATCTCCGGTTCTCAGCCCAAAGTTATGATGAGGCGAGACGTGTAGATTGTGAGGGCTTGCTTGCAGTTTTTCAGCAAGCACTGTCGGGGCACTGTGTCAGGCAAGGGAGCAACCCAACTGTCTGTCTCATCCTTGTAGAGTTCCCTGTCCATAGTTTCAAAAAATGGATGTTGCGAGTTTGTTGCCTGACTTGCTCCCGGAGTCTGCCCTCCTTTAGTTGTATGAAGCTGTCTCATGGGTTCAGAATGGTTGGACGACCCTTTCCCAGCACATTGGAATTGATTGGACTCACAATTTGCCAATATGGACTTCCCAAACACACCAACACTCACCCAGATATATTTTTTCCCCAAAAGTAGCACCTTGACAGCAAGATAAGTATTTTGGCATCTGGGTGAAGCTTTGGAAAGTGGACAACTGTTTCTCAGGATAAGGATGGTGACGAGTGTGAAGTGCAAGGCTGGATTATCAACTTGGGAACACTAAAGCTCCAGGTTCATCGTGTGTATCGTTTGGGAAAATGTAATCAATTGCAATGAAAGGGATATGGACAACTAAATCCCAATATCAACTGAAATTTCAATGACTCTGAGTTCACAAGCTATTCCTCAATAAACCTGTTTGATTTGTTTCATGGTATACTATGTATTAGCATTGTCGGTTGCTGTTTGTAAACGTTGGCCCTCCTCTCTGGCTCAACGAGTGAGCGAGTGAGAGAGAGGGAGAGAGACTGGAAGGGGTGGGCGAACAAGCTACAGAGTGAACAAAGAGAGGGACCGTCGTCGGTGACAACAAAGCAGTGAATCAGAAGAATAAAAGGTTATATTCTCATAGTGTCGCGGCTATGTTCTAAAGCACAAATAAACACACCCACACCTCTGCACAACCTGCGGGAAGGTGCCGAATTTTGAATGAATGCAGCACAAGGCGCGTTTCATTCTGCTGTGGACTGTCTGCTGTCTCTGCCTGTGGCTCCGCTCGGTCACCGACACAGTTTGACAGCAGCACAAGAGAGAGACGGACAGAAGAAACACATTCACACAGAAGCACATAAGAACACAGAGGGGTGTAACAACCCGCGCACCACCGCTTTGTCTCTACAGACACTGCAGAGTGCCACTTGGTGCCGCTGTGTTTGACCTGGGAATGACAACAGGCTGCACATCCTGCTTATTGGCTGGGGGTTACAACCCCAAGTGAGGCCTAAATGCTCTATGCTGACTCCCAGAAACATCCCAAACACAGCAAAATAAGAAGCAAATAGAAATTCCAGCAGGGCTCTCTGTAGAACCAGGCACAGCCACACACTTGTGTGGGTCATAATCCATCACTGAGAGGGATTCTTTTTGTTTCAGTCCATACATTGTTTCTTTAGGAAATTGTTGCATATTATACACAGAGAGATGGTGAAGGTGGGACGGGATGTCTAAAGGGACCCATGGCAATTCTTAGTCCAGGATTTCCAGGTTTGGGTTTGCACTTAGTCTGTTTCCTATTTTATTTCGAAAATTCCCTCTACCGATGTTTCATGTCTAACTTCACTTGCTGTCTGTGTGCTGTTTGTGTTTTCCTGCCTTTGTGATTGTCAGCCGCGTCCTGATCTGTTCAACCTGTCTATAGGTGTATATATAGGTATACATAGGTGTCACCCTGCTCTCCTTTATTTATTCATGAATTTATTCAGTATGTGTTCCCTCTGTCAGTGTCAGGTGGTCTGTGTTAATTACTGGTGCTTCTTAATGCCACGCTGCTCATGTTTCTCGTGTCATTCTAGTTTGTCCTCAATTTAGTTTTTTGCCCTTTTTCCGTTGCACTTTGTTTTGCCACCAGCTTTTAGTTATGAAAGCTGGCCTTTTGTTCATTATACCTGCCTGCCTGGTGTCTTGTATTTGGGTCCACCTCTAAACTCTGAAACCATAACACAGGGTCCCTCAAGGGGGTCATGTTTGAGCTGCAAAATTTGTGAAAGCGGCACTTCTCAAATGTTTTAAGTATAACAAACTAAATGACTAAGTGTAATGAATATAAGTCACTCATAATGATGAAGCCACAGAAAAGTGTCACCAATGGATGAACCAAAACTCTTCATTGTCATTATCGTGTTTAAATAAAGACTTGATTTAAGATATATCTTTGAAAAAGCTTTTCTAGGCTGTACTTTTGTCACTCATGTTAAGGTTGGTGATTAAAACTCCTTCATATTCTAATAGTGTAACTGTCTGATTTTTAATCAAGGATATAATGACTTTGTTATGAACCTGACCTGGTACTCCTTACTCCTAATTTACGCTTGTACATTCTTTATTATATATTCATAAAGTCTTGTTTTCATACAGAGTTGCAGTCTATATCAAGCTATAAAATGTGTTGTTTCTTAATACACGATTTGTTGGAAGTAGTACACATACCCAAGCAATTGTCTTTAGAAAAAAAGTCAGTGGATATGACTACTGCCACCCTGATGACCCACAGCAGTCTATAAAAAAAAGAGCCTGTACTTACCGGTCACAATCACAGTTTTCCCATGCAGCTTTGTTTTACTTGTGCACCGCTTTCCCTTCACCACCACATGATGGTAAATGTAAGCAACTCCTAAGACAACACCCACGACCAGCAGAAGGGTAGACATTGTTAAGCCCCAGTTTCTCACACCACACTGGCTGCCAGGTGAAAGTCAGAGTGAATTTGTGCTTTGAGAGAAACTTCCTCAAACAATCACACCCATTTCCTGCCTGGGCGGGACAATGTGCTCTCTGTTATCAGGCGACAGATAAGTTTGAGCAAGTTAGGATAACGTATTTCAACTGTTCTCTACATAAAGGAAGGCTCAGAATTCAATCAAATAATACAAAAAAATTACATATTGTGTTTGTCATCATGGGCATTAGCAAATATATGTGTTGTGAATTCACAATGGCTTGCAAAAGAGTTAAGCTCTTCTCCCTCACTCAGCACCATCTAACAGGAAAGCAGCACCACCTGCAGTTTCAGACCTGCAAATGTGAATCTGCTATTTTCACTGCTTCTTATTTTATTTTATATTTAATTACTTTATATGCATCTATGTGACTCTATTTGATTGTATGATCTTTCAAATAATTCTGGTGGCATACGCAGCAGGATGGGGGATAAGTATATCAATATCCATAAGAAATCTCAGTAAAACTTAAAGCTGCACTAATCAACAGTTTGATTTTTGGATAATATGACACAAACGTTGATTGACTCTCATCGCTCTGCTCAACCATGTTTTCAGGACAAAAAAAACAAACTGCAGACAGACACATTTAGCTACATGGTGACCATTGTGGAGCATTTAGCAACTAAAGAGCTGGATATTTATTTCTCAGAAGTTGGTGTAGACCAGGGGTGCCCAATACGTCGATCGACCGGTCGATCGCGGAAGTAGTGCGGGTAGATCGCATGCCATTCAAAAAAAATGAGATGTCCTCATGGCATTTGCCACTTGATTTTCTAACACACGGGTCACCACTTTTCCGTTAGCGATTCCTCACCTGGTCTAAAATAAATCTGGAGACTTGGATTTTGGGTCTCGTTGTTAGAAGGCTATAAACAGTCACACAGCAGCTCTTTGGCATGTTGATGTCGCTTAGAAAATGATCTAAATGTACCACTTCCGGAGCAGTTCTCTGCTCAAGAGTTACAAGGTTACAAGGTTCCTTTGTCATTGTACTTTGCAGTCCGTCGTCCAATTTGGCTACATAAGAAAATACACCCAACAAAAACAAAAAAACAATATCATATGTGGAGGGAGGAGGATGGATTTAGAAGCCTCACAGCCAGAGGAAACAAGCTGCTCTGAAGTCTGGAGGTTCAGCAGCTGATACTTGTGCATCTCTTTCCAGATGACAGCAGGGTGAACAGCTTGTGTCTTTAGATATCCTTCAGCTCCTCACGTGACCAATACCACTGATGCTCAGTAGACGGTACCAATGATGTTCTGGTTGGTTGAATCACCCTCTGTAGAGCCTCCTGTCCTGAGCCGTACACATCCCATGTTAGTTTGTAATGTTTCCAGTCAGGATGAACTTGGCACAGGAATATGGCCTTCTTAAGTTTCCTCAAGAGATACGGATGTTTATATATTTTTAAGTGATGACCATGTCACGTTGTTTGTGATGCTGTTTCCCAAAACATAAAATTGTTGTGTCATATGCAAGCTTCACAACAGAGTTCTCTTCATGTCGGGGGTTGCAGGTTGAATACATGTAGAATACAAACCATACAGTGTGCCTTGGATTGTTTTTTAAAGGACAATTTCATTTTATAGATTTTTGAGACCATATTCCACCCAACCAATGAGCTCTTTGCAAGATTAAATACACCTGAAGGATCCATAGAGCACCTGTATGCGATTACCACAAAGACCCAGCAGCGCTTCTACTCCATTGTCGTCAATATGTGTGTGATTGAAATATGGAATGCACCCTGTAATATGTGTAAAATATGAAAGAAAATCATCTGCACAAAATGTATGCGTTTCCTTTCGCATCCCGTCGGCCTGTCTCTGCATGTCTCAAGTTCAGTTCTGGGGCGATGGAGGAATCCCCCACAGCAGTTTAACAAGATATGAACTTATGATATAAAATCTAGCCAATCAGCATCCTCAAACCTAACCTGAAAAGGGTGATTTTTTTGTCACCCCAAGTGAGCTGCTTAAGTATGTGGAGAATTTCAGTATTAAACACATTAGTAGGATTAAATAACCCCCCTAGTGGTGAGTAGAAGTGTCACAATAATATGTTTGTCACAATATGTTTACAATATTCTTACTTATAGAGGATATTATGTGTTACAGTATATTAACTCATTGAATGTATTAAATCATAAAAGTATAGTCACTAAAGGTATTAAAACACTAAGAATAGTTTGAGGGTCAGATAGGGATTCTGAGTGAGACATGCAGCAAATGGAGGATGTGGTCAGTGGGGAGGACAACTGACCAGAGGTGGAGCCAAGATGTTTTGCAAGGAGCCAAGATGTTTCGCTAAAGGATCGATCCAGGGAGGGGACAGAATTCAAATGGAGCCAATCACACGCAGTAGGAAGCTCGAAGCAGAAATCTCCCTGCGGCCTGCTGAAGCCTCTATCATCCTTCTGTTTAAACCCTAACAAGTACATGAATGGCAAGTGCGATCACTAAAATATCTCCTCCTAGGAGAACTTGGTGTAGAGGTAAAGAGCTGGGCCTCACAACCAGACTACAGGCTAGCAGAAAAGAGAAGCAGTAGCCTACATGCAAGGCTTCGTAGCAGGTACACTAGAAAGGTCTGGCTAACACCTGACAAAGTTAGGAAGGATGAGAGCACCATAATTCCATATGAGAGAGGTCAATTGATATTTAGAAGATGATTTGAGTTCATTTTTTGGGGAGTATTCCTCCTGTTTACTGTTTATTATTGGTTATCATGGAACCCACAATTTATTTGAAGTATAATTTCATTTAACAGGTCGATTTGAAATTAAGGTAATGTTTATATTCCAAGAATATAAACATTATCTGCATGTTTGTATATGTGTTACTTGTATGGCTTCCACCACCAGGTTGTGCCTTTGAGTAGGTTGAGAGAGTTTTGTATTGAGGGAGAGCCAGTAAACCGGCTGCACATCGGGGCAATTTGGCACAGTCAATTTACATCCCCTCGATTGTTATTATAAGTATCTGACATTATGGAAAGAGTCCTGCTGGAGGAGAAGTCTCGTTCTGAAATTTGCGGTGACATGTTGCCAAAGACAACGGTGCAAACGCAAGTGCCGGCCAGGAAGAATTTTGTGTTGGAGAACAGAAAGAGTTACTTTGTGTTATCTATAAAGACTTTTAAAGTCATGGCTAAATATTTACATGATTTCAAGAATCTAGATGAGGTCTTTCAATCTGATGGCCACCTGTATTTAGTAAAAGAGACAGAGGGGGCAGAGGAGGGAGAACCAGCTGCTGCAAGGTCGCAAAGCTCAAGAGACTGGTGGTGTTCCTGTGGGTGCTGTGACCCATGACCACAGAGGAAGAACGCTGTAAAAAGTGGGACCTGTTGCTGCCCGATAGTCACATTTCACAACGAGGCCTCTCCTTGAGCTAGACTTGGACACAAAAGCAACAGACCGGATTCAGAAAAAAATGTTTAATTTCTCTGTACTTTGCTTTGTTATTATGTTGTCAGACCCTTAAAATGACGATCTGAGCCTGTCTGTGGGAAAAACAAGCACTCAGTGAATGCAGTGTTACATTGACACTGTGCAGTGGCCCTTGCTGCTTGTTTCAGCTTCATCTCTCAATACTGGACCAATTTAAAAATGATTGTCGCCATTAGTCACGTAGACACAAAAGCATGCGAAAGGGTCCAAACTGAAAAATACTGAAGTTAACCTTATTCCAAATTCCGGGTATAAAGATTCGTAGACTGTCTCTTCTTTGGCTGACACAGCCGCTGTTCCGTTTTGTTAGCGCCAGACATTTTCACACATGCTGACATCACAACATTAGCTTCTTTAACTTCTGTACTATGTTGTATTTCACAGTGAAATTGAATATTTCAGTGGTGTACGATTACAAGAGGGATTTAAATCAAATTCTTTGCATTTGTTTTGACCGACAAAAATACTCATGTGCCAGTGCCACCTATTATGGTAACATTGGGCCTGCTCACAGAAACTAGAAAATGCATTTCCTGCTGAAAATGCGTTGGAATGCTGAAAGCTGAAATTAATCTCAAAAACATTGCTGAAAATAGATATCCAATTTAAAAAAAATTGCAAAAAGCTGAATAATTCAAAAAGTTGAAAGATTACAAATATGAAGTTATGTCACCCCTCTCCTGAAAGAGCTGAACATTTTGATATTCGAACGGTTTCTGTAGCTTAAAAGAATTCCAGCAGTAGTGATATTTGTTGTAGTGGTAGTAGAAGTATTATTCGCAGTATAAGTATGAGTAGCATTTGAATAAGTACTAGTTGTAGCAGTAGTGATATTTGTAGTAGCAGTATAAGTTGTAGTTGTAGGAGAAGTATTATTAGCAGTATCAGTATTAGTAGCATTTGAATAAGTACTAGTTGTAGCAGTAGTGATATTTGTAGTAGCAGTAGTAGCAGAAGTTGTCGTCGAAGTATTTGTAATTAGAAGAAGTAGTAGAAGTAGTAGTATCAGCAGTCTTACTAATAGCTGTAGTAGTATTAGTACTGGTTATTAGTACTGGTAGTAGCAGGAATAGCAGTATTAGCAGTTGTGGTATCAGTAATAATAGTAGTGGTAGTGGTAGTAATAGCAGTAGTGGTAGTAATAATATTGATGGTAGCAGTAATAGCAGTAGCAGTAGTAGTAATAGTAGCAACAGCAAAAGTTGTAGTAGTAGTGGTAATGCTAGAAATATTAGCAGTAGTAGTAGTTGTCGCAGTATTAGTAAGAGCATTCATTATTTCAACAAAAAAGCCTAATTTTGAGCGAAACGTTCAAATACAGTTAATTCATGAGGCTTTTATTTTGGGACTGGGTGGGGGAGGGAGGGGGAGAGGAGACATAATCATCATGTTTGACACATAAACAGAGGTTATTAAATGACAGGCTTCATCACAAGCATTTCAGTTAGGATTCATTCTGTGGGGCTTTTATTTTAAAATGGCGTGTGTGTGTATGTGTGTGTGTGTGTGTGTGGGGGGGGGGGGGTAGAGGAGGGGGGAAAGACCTCTAAAGATCTCTAAGACCTGAATGACTGTATGAGAGACACAGAGAGAGAGAGGGAGAGGAGTGTATGTGCGCGTGTGTCTGTGAGTCTGTGAGTTTATCAACATCACTAATTGGCTCAATCGCGAACACCTGTGTGCCTGATGCCATTTCAAAATATTCTCCATAGAGATCCTATTGAAAAAATAAAAAGCTTAATAATTCAAAAAGTTTAAAGGTTAGAAATATAACAAGTCATAGCACCCCTCTGGTGAAAGAGCTGAACATTTTAATAGTTGAACGGTTTCTGTAGCTTAAAAAATGAAGGAGAAGCGGTGCGACGGAAGAAATAGAAGAAGTTGAATAAAGAAACAGGATAACAATAGTTGGAATGCTTAACAGCATTCCAACAATAAAAAGAATGTTTTAACAAACATTCTGTGTCCTGTCTTTATTAACTACAGGTAATACTGCAATCATCATTTCGTCTCTTCTCTCAATTTTCGACATATGAATCATTATTACTTCACAGTTCAGTGTAATCGTCACTTCCCAGCTCCTCACCATCCTGCTGGAAATCTGTAAGTACACTGGAGTTTGTTTAGTCATATCAACATCAATTCATCGCTGCAGTAATCTCCTCAAACATGGTATGAAAGTACATTCCAGATGAACCAAACACTTTGTAGACCCCTCCTCTCTCCGCCAGCAGCACGTCTTGACCCCTCTACGTATTGTTGTCCACCAAAATAGTACTGTTTCAAACCCCGCAGCAATTTGATTTCCCCTCGGGACCCCAATGTCATCTATGTACACAGACTGACTGCAACTACCAGATGGGCTGACCTAGGGCTGGGCGATATGGCCTAAAAAAAAAATCTCCGATTTTTTTACAAAAAATCCGATTCACGATTTAAATCGATTTTTTCCCCCAAAATTTTTTGCAGATGACAGAAGCTGTTGAAAACAATTTTTTATTTTATTTTGTGATGATTTTCCCAAGTAGGTTGATAAAAATAAAGTGCAAACAAAACCTGAACATTGTAGGAAGGTGCCTGTAGTATACAAAAAGTATTTCGTCACTCTTTTGTTTCCCTGAATCATTTAAATATAAAATTAAATTAAACATAACATTAAATGGCATTAAATAGTAGCCTTCCATTGTAAACAACTGTGCAAATGTAACTTTTTTACAGTAAGCTTTTCTAACTGAATACACTGATACAAACACAGCATGAAATAAAATGTATGTGACCCTTTAACATTCACATTTTCAAAAGTGCAACATCTGATCTAACATCAACATAACATATTTTGCATAGTAAATAAGTGCATGTAAACAAAATCAAGTGCATTCACAACATAACCAACAGTATTAAACAGTAGTGCATGTTTTTTCTAAATATTTTTTGCCAGGAAGACAAGCCTGTCTACTACCTCTGGCTTCAGGCATGCATGGTGGCATGTAACAATGCCCCCCCACACACTGAAAAGCCTCTCAGAGGGGGCACTTGTAGCTGGCACAGAGAGGTATTTCTTTGCTAAAGTACTTATCCTTGGAAAGTTAAGTTGGTGACGCTTCCACCAGTCAAGTGGATCGGTGTCTGGGTCAACCTGCTGGACCACAGGTCAGTTGTTGCGGAGTAGAATGACATCCCCTCCAGCTCCGCAGAGATCCTTTGGCGTGTACTATTGTACAGCCGAGGCAAGGCAACGTCAGAAAAATGTTTACGGCTTGGTAGCACGTATCTGGGGTCCAAAGCTTTGAGAAGGTGAATAAACCCCGGCTTTTCCACGGTGTATATGGGCACCATATCTTTTGCGATATACATCGCGACTGCATCCGTGATGGCTTTCCACCGGGCACTCTTCTTCTCATGCGGAGTACAGTTGGTGAATGTCTCCAAAATGCTGGGTTGTTGTTGTGAGGTGGCGGCGGCGTCGCTTGTGCTCCCGCGGTCCTGCTCCCTCCTCAGGGCAACAACGCTTCTCCCACTCGGCGGCATGCCTCTGTTTGAGGTGCTGCATTAAATTAGTTGTGCTGCTTGATTTTGTAGCAATAGCTTTTAGACAGACCTTACATCGTGGTGCTGTTTGTTCTGTGTCAGATGACACGAACCCGAACCATTTCCAGACCACCGAAGACACATTCTTCCCTCTCTTAAGAACGAGAGCTTCACTGCTGGCCGCCATTGTTTTCGTTTGTAAACAATGCGCGCGCACTCTACTACGGGAACCCAACGGGGGGAGGGGTGGGGGCGATTTTCTCGATTTTCAATAAAACACATCGCCTTAAAGCACACATTCGAATTAATCGATTAAATCGATTTATCGCCCAGCCCTAGGCTGACCTTTGTGGTCGTGGTCTGTCTGGTGCCATCCATAGGCAATGCATAGAATGACCTCACCAACTGCGCCAACGCACGAGTTCCGCTCCACTGCTTCGCTTACCCCCACTGAACCACCAGGTGCCAGCCCTGGGCATCGTCCATATCCATCAGCTGTCTGTGTGATGTTCTACATAGTTTGCTGCATCGGGTGAGAAACAGGGTGTCATTTTGTTTAAACAGGTGGCAACATATAGTGTAGAGTGATACAGTCGTCGCTACTAGACAGTTTGAGGAGGAGAAAACAGCGTTCCCAGCGTGTAATGTTCATTTGGTTGTGTTTTGTATTTATTGATTGTCAATTTTATCTTCTCAATTTCCCGCTATAACATTGGACTAATTATTATTAAAGCAAAGCAAAAGCAAAACATAGTTCCCCTTATCCCACACAGCCCTGGCTGTCTAAATTTATCAATTTCCGCGATGTTAGGTCAACCACTGAGCCCTTTTGTTTCTTACAGACACCACTAACCCCTCTGAGCGTGTTCGTATCTTCACTGGTCAGACAAATGGCCCCAGAGGCTTTCAAATCCCTGTTGTTCCAGACTCACCCAGAGGGAACAGGTGCCCCAAGATTAAGAGTTATCAGTGCCGCTATTTTGTTGCGGACAATTGATTCACCTTTTTACAATGTGTATTTATATTCTTATATATTATTATATTGTATTATATTTATTCTGCTGTATTTTCTTAATTTTGATTTAATTGTACCATTTGTTCTTTCAATCAGCCCTGCTGACTGTGGGTGATAAGAGCAATGATATTTCATGTTTATTCCAAATACCTCAGCCAAATGTTTTATTACTTTGTTTACAAAATGTATATCATTATCACAATAATTTATTACTGGTATTTCAAAATGTTCTTTATGTCTTTAGTCAAAGCTTTTGCTTCCGTAATAACATCTCGATCAATTTAGAGTATCTGTCAATTATTGTCAAACAATATTTCTTCTCTGCATATTAGTTTAGTTAAATGAAATCCAATGCAAATATGTTGAACTGGATTATATTTTGCACATACAGTGCATGCTAGACCCAAATTGTTTTTAGTAGTTTTTGAAACCATATGCTGCAAAGACCCTCTTTATCATAGATACCTTCCCACCTGTTGAGACATGGTCCAACCCATGGCTCAAAAGAGCCGTATATCTATATAAGGTCTTAGGTAATATTAGTTTGCCCTCAGGTCATTCCCAGAAATTTTGTTTATTTTGCAGTTTTGTTTTATCAAATAGGTTTTTTATTCTTGCTGTGCAACATTTTCCTTAATCTCTTTCTTTCTCTTACTTGTGCTTTCCTTTTCCACATACTATATCCTTTCCAGTCCACTTTACTTAAACATTTCTGTCTTTCCCTCTTGGCACACATAACTTTTCTATCTCACTCTCTCCTCCATACCATACTTCCTCAAATCCCCCATCTGGTTATTATTTGTCACTACTACATATCCCGTTGCATTTTTACCATCTAAATTCTTTTTACACGAGCCATCAACAAACACAGTCAGATCTGCATCTTCAAATGGAATGTAAAACCCCCTCTGCAGTCTACTGTTTGTGTAAATGACTTGTCATAATTTGGCAATCCCAACACTGATGGACTTGTTAACATCTTATTTAATACCATTAAAGCTTCGTCTGCTTCAAGAGTCCAGCACAATTTGTTGTGTGCTGCCCTAGGTTTATCATGAATCTATTTTTTATAAAGGTTTAGCTAATTCAGCATAATTAGGAACCCAACATTTACAGAAATTAGTCATTCCTAAGAATGACATCATTTGTCTTTTTGCTTGCTTTGAGAATGGCTTCTTTTCTTTTGTATCAGCCATTCTTAGATAAATCATAACCCAAATATTTTACTTTTTCTTTCCAAAGCTGGAGTTTGTTCTTGCTTACTTTATGATCATGTTCATCCATATAAAGTAAGTTAGGGTAAGTTAGTTGCATTAATTGTTTTCAAAGCCTCTTTCTCTGCAGAGGAGAGAGAAAATGACTCACTTAGTTTGCTTAAATTTAGATAAGAGCACGGCCTTTGCTGTGACCGTGTCCTAGTTTATCGACACTGCAGTAACAATTTGGTGAGTTAGGGTTAGGTAGAAACCTCTTGCACACAACAGTCAATCGTTTATTCAAACCACTTTCATTCTCTTAATGGTAGCTACCGATAGATATTCTGTTTGTACCTGCTCCAAAATCACACAAAAAATACTACTTCACACCCTTCAATAACTCTAACCCCACAATTCTATTTGATTTTGTTCGAATATTTCTATCCATTATTCTTTACCGTCAGTTTGTGTCTGTGCATCAGTGTGTGTGTGCGTGTTTTTACATGACCTGCATCCGTTGAATATGGTGTCCAGACGTCCCCCTCCTCCGATGTCCTCCCCATGTCCACTCTTTCTCTGCATGTGCGTGCCCAATGCCCCCTCTTTCCACAGACGAAGCAAGCTCCACTCCGTCCACCTCTGCTCCCTCCTCCGAACCCTCCTCCCCCTCTGCTCTTCCCTCGTCCTCCGCTCCGTCCGCGGAAGGCTCCACGTCTTTGATTGTCTCGGAAATACACATTAGAACAAACATGATTAGACACCTCATTATTACCATCATCATAGTCAATAACCTATGTGTCAGCATTCTGTTTGCGTTTTTTTTTCTTTTCTTTTTGGTTATTCAGCACTGTTGCTGAAGTAAAATCTGATTCGTCTGACATTTGTAAAGGTGGCTTACCGTGTGTTATGCCCCTTCTGTTGGATTCTGGCTCGTAGAGCGGTCTGCCAAAAGTCTCGCGCATGACTTTTCTCAGCACCGTCGCAAGCTCAGTTGTTTCTGTGTTTTGTCTGAGAGCCTCCGGGACAGTGGGAGGCGGGAGAGAGAGGAGAGGAGTTTTCGGATTGTTGGGAGCTCGTGAAGTCTGAGCAAGCTCCGCTGCCTGTGGAAGATCTCGTGGTGAAGCAGAGGGTGGGGGAACATCCGGAGGAGGCCGTCTCCCTCACACCACCTCACAAAGGTGTACGCTTGGATACAAATCAGGAGAATTAGTCACGTTATGGTCACATTCTTTGTCATTTTCTTGTTTCCTGTCATTGTCTTGTCTCTTGTCTCTTTTTGCGCCTCTGATAACCACATTTTTGTCTAATATTAAAACCTATTTTCTTTCCTCTTTGCTAGTATTAGCCCATTCTTCTCAAAAGTCTTAATTATTATTGTCTTTACTTTATAGCAGGGGTGTCCAAACTTTTTTCAAAGAGGGCCAGATTTGATAACGTGAAAATGCCAAAGGGCCAACAGTCCCTGCTAACATTATTTGAAACAATACAAGTAGCCTATACATACATTGTTATTGAATACTTTTATTTTCAATGACAGCAAATAGCAATGTAACCAAATGTAAACATTCATGTGTGAACACATCTCAACAACTAGTCTGCCTTTCTTTCACATCTTGAAAGTCAGACAACAAAGAACAAGCCATCTAAAAGCTAATTATATAGGAACCGATCAATATTCTCACCTCAAGACAATCTTAAATATGACTTAGTGAGGGTGATGAAAAGTTGTCTAACATTTAAGTTCAACACACATGAAACAGGCTAACGAAAAAAATCAAGTTGTCCCTTAGTATCTGATGATAGCTCTTCAGTGTTACGAGCCAGGCAACCATTAGCAAACTCTGTCTTCTTCTCGGGGCAAATATGTTTTCTGCTATTTTCATAACACCGTCTTTGACAAACTCACATTCCGTAAAAGGTTTGTCATGTTTAGCAATTACCACGGCCACTCCGCAGCTTACTTTGATGATGTTTGCATGTGAAAGGGACCGCTGCTGTGTGGCCAAGTTATCTTGGAGTTGCTTCACTTTTCTAGCACGGTCGCTCTCTGATAGCTTGTTGTAGCATTAGCACGTTTGGTCTCGTAGTGTCTCTTTACATTATATTCCTTAAACAAGGCAACAGTCTCATGGCAAATTAGGCAGACTCAGTTGTTTCGGTTTTCGGTGAAAAAAATATTGCGATCCCTACCTCTCCTGGAAGCGGCGGCCCTCGTTATCGACTTTCCTTTTTTTACTTGCCGTAGCCATGACAGTTCAAGGGTCAGAGCCAATTTCAAACAGCCAGACAGTTACAGAGTGGTGCTGCCACCATGAGGTAAAAAGAGGAATTGCATGTTGAATTTGTATGATTTATTCATTCCGTTTTGACTGTGCTGGCGGCCCATAAATAATGCATTTTAAGACAGAAGGCGCGGGCCGTATAAAATCTGACCGCGGGCCGTGATTGGCCCGCGGGCCGGACTTTGGACATGCCTGATTTATAGGGAAGAAATTGAGTAGGCCTAACTCTTTTAGCTTCCTATTCATTTTTTATTTTGTAAAAAGAAGAAGACGAATCTCAAATCCTATCCTCCCCCCTTTTTTATTTTTATTTTTTATTTGATTTTTGTAGTAAAAAGAAGAAGCAACATCATTCTCAGTTCTCCCTCAATTAACTAATATTTTTTACTTTTTTATTTGATTTTTGTAGTAAAAAGAAGAAGCAACATCATTCTCAGTTCTCCCTCAATTAACTAATATTTTTTACTTTTTTATTTGATTTTTGTAGTAAAAAGAGGAAGGAGAAGAATAAATCATCCTTAGTCCTCCCTCAGTTTTACTAATTTTGTACGCACTCTCTTTTTAGGTCTAGTGTCATAAAATGAATGTGTGTGTCTCAGCGTTCAGACTCAGTTTCTTCTTTTTTAGGTCTAGTGTCATAAAAAAGGAATACCTCCGGATTTTCCAAAAGAAATGATTCTCACCAGTCTGGTTCACCAAAAAGGATCTCGTCACTCCGTTCTCTTCAGCAAAATCCTGGCCTCTCAATTTACCAAAGGATTCTCGTGTGAGAATCTGGCGGAGGTCTTCACGTGCACGGTTTCAGGTTCAAAGCTGAAGAGAAGTGGAGGTATTGAGATCCGGCTCGAAGGACCATTATGTTAGAAAAATTCACTCGAGACTGGTGTAAAAATCATTGATCATTGGACATTTATTCCTTGCAAAGAAGGAGACAGGGTTGATTCACATACAGAATGTACATCAAGACCGCTCGAAGATCTGTCTCCGAGTCTCTGGTATTTATACTCAGTAAACAACATGCAGTGGGCTGCACAGGGTAACACATACACATTTCGCGTTTCACACAGGCGTCTACGTATCTGGACACTTTAACTATTCGTTCTCGTACAAAGGTCACTTTCTATCGCAAATCAGCCCTGCGTAAGTATTGACACTTTCTACACGTTTGTTATCATTCTTATTCAGGACAAACAGCTGCAGTGTTCTTTCGGCAATCAACTGCTTCTTAATAGACTAAACATTTGCTGAAGACCTAGTGTCAGTGAAAGTTCGCACAAGGACACAGGCCTTAAACACTACAGAGGAGATGAGCTTCTGTTAAATGTATAACATTCTTTAATCATTTAAACGCATACAAATTCGTCATTTAGATTTTTCCCAACATATAGACATGCAGAATACGCTCTCAAATGCAAGAGCAATGCTGTTGCAATGGGCAAGAGTTCCCAGGCGCTAATTTTTCAGGACACGACAGCTGCATCCAGAGATAAAAATAGTTCCACTTTTGGAATGCACCACGTGTCATGTGACATGGAACAACCAATCACAGCTGGCAAATATATTTTCTTTTTGTAAATTTCAGTCTATGATGAATATATGGGGGAGAAGTTAATTCTTATAGGGCAGGATTACCCAAAGTTTCACCAACTGTCCCACAGACTATTTGACTTACTTCGGCCAAACTGACAGACAAAGCAAGCCGTAAAGCTACAGTTCGGGATGTAAAGTTAATTTATCTTTGTTTTGACTTTGTTTAGTTCAGTCAGTGAGGCTCACTGCTAAATTATCTGAACTGAATCATCATCGTCATTGCAGCATGCACATTTTGGTTGCTAAGTAACGTCCCGGCTGGCATTTGGTCAGCGATGAGAGACAAACATTACAGTAGAGAAATGGCAGAGCGTACATATTCTTTGACATCACAATTCACAATTAATCTGACATTGGCCATTGGACATATAGGCTACTTTGCATGAGACTAACCACACTTACTCATAGACCTGGAGTTATGTCCAGTAACTATTTTACATGTCATATAGAGTGGTCTCGCTGACGTCACGATCTCCTTAGATACGAGGTCTGCCGCCATGTTGGAGTACATACAGATCCTACCTGGCGGCGAGTAAACAAGGAAGTGCGGCGAAAATACCATACTTTGAATCACTGGATAGTGCATCAAAGGTTCGCTACCTGGCCAAATTGAAGGTTATTGGTAACTTGGATCCCTATACGATGAGTGCAGATCGTTTCAGTGCAGATCCTACTTATCTTCCATCGGTAAACTACGCCAACATCTACGCGTATCTCGTGAACACCCCCAGTCCTTACACGAAAGACGAGTTGGAGTGCTACAAAGGGCTCGACGCTTATAATCAGTTTGTCAGTGGATGGGTCCGAGACGTCAAAGCAACGGTCGTCGACAATTCTCATCTCGTCATTGGAAGGGTAAATATATACAGATCTGGTCCGATATTTAGCAATATTCAATGTTTACTCAGTGCAAACAGACACGTGTGTTTGTTTACATTGTACGTGCATGTCATTGTGTGCGTGTGTGTAGGAATTAACTTTAAACTAACCCCTAACTTCATCCCCCCCCCCCCCCCCCCACACACACACACACATACATACATATATATGATCTGACGTTAAACTCATATCAAGCAATGCTGAGGCTGCATCTCTGTGTTTCGCCTGTTGTACACGCTCGACACGTCTCTGGTACCGACTGCTGTCACGGGCCGATGAAGCTTCGGTAACCTTCTCATGTCCAAGTTTAATTTATATTTCCTTTATTAAATACTGTTCACAAACGAATTTGTTAATAAAATCACTGACCACTTATAAAGTGATCCGCACATACTCTAGTGTACGCCAAATTCCATTCCTTTATATCTCGAGAGATGCGTGACAGCCATTTCTCGCGACGTCGCTTGGATAGCTCCTTCGTGTCATTTCCTTGATGTGTAATGACCGCTGGCAAACGAAAGAATGATTTCTTGTCTCTATCAGCTCTGCTGCCACAACCAAAGACAGCACAAAAGTTCACCATGATCGATAGGTTATGCGACTCAGCCGTGCATGCCAGTGGCTTTGTGTGTACTCCAACATGGCCGACAGCTAAACTGTGACGTCACACGAGACCACTCTATAGGTCCATAAAAAACATTTTCCAATAACTTCTACAAGATCTACTCACCAACTTTAATTTGGCTCTTTCACAGTGTTTCATAGTGTCCTCATTTTGTGACATGATTACTGAAATTATATATGTGTATATTACCGTGATCTTAGAAGGTGCAGCTCTCGCTCTCTCTCTCTCGCTCTCTCTCTCTCTCTCTCTCGCTCTCTCTCTCTCTCTCGCTGCTGTTGCAGCCTCGATGTTGATCTAAGGGCGTTTGCGTCGTGGCGGAAGTGATGTGGACTTAGTAATATTGCCTTCTCGTTTCTGACGTAGAAGTGACCATGGCGCTGATTTAGACATGACACCATCATGTTATATAGCCATCAGATCAACGTAAAGGTGACTTTACTGCATTCTTAGTTAACGCGAGACTACAAACGACTTCAACGCCTGAGTATCGCGAGACTTGACCAGCTGTTTAGTCTGTTTTTTTAGACTGGTGCTCGTCGGTCTACACGTGGGGAAGAGAGACTGACTTTCTTCAGGGACACGTTTGGAAAAACTCACATTATCACTCTCGCTCTCATCGTGGCGGCACCGAGGGCCCTAAAGCACTGTAAGTAAATGAAAAAACTCTGCAGGCGCATGCAGCAATGAAGGGGAAAGACCATGCAAGCCTATAGCCATCTGCATCATGGTCACACAGCGTGACTTAGTTCAAATTAACTCACAGGGGTGCAACACACGCACTGTGTACAAAATCCCATTCTTGACATTTCCACTCATCTCTGCAAGCTGTCTAGGGTTTACTGTTTGATCGAATGAGCGCAGTAATCCCTTGTCATTGAACAACTAGCCAGCACATCTTTCTGTAATTTAACAGTCTGCACACTCAAGCTAGCTTCTCTCCCTGTTATGTAATTTAGATTACCATAATTCATTTTCTCGTGCGGTCGCCATGCACTAACAGGGTCATGTGCCTTGAAAAGTAATAAATGCGTATAGGTTGGCAGTAGTAAGAACGTAAGGTAGTTATCTATAATTTTCGCCAGGTCGGCTAGTAAGCTAACGCGAAGGTCTGAGGCCCATGTAGGACAGAAGCACTCCCGAAGCGTCCTTAAACCCTGCGTCAGTCTGGGACAAGCTCTCACTGGTGTATTTGGTTGCGTTTGAAGCTGTGTGATGCATTGCCTTTATGTGGTGGCTTAATGCGATGGTCAGTCAGTGAAATGAAACTCTAAAGTGGCGATATACACGAGGATTTAATTGTGTAACCTACTCATCATAGTTCAATGTGCGTGTTTATCTTCATAGACGGTTTAGCATTGTAACCACTGTGCGGGGCTAGCCTGCTTAACTTCATACTTTGTATCCTGCACTGCGGCCTCCCAACCAGCCATGCTTTATTCCCAGTAGTGTAACGTTAGCGTTAGGTCACAACCACCTCTGGTGAGTAACTGGATTGCTTTCCAGTCCATGTTGAGCCAAACTCCCGTACATCTTTCGGGCCACACGTCCAATTCTACAGGCTAAACGTTGTGCGCTTTAGTACTGGACATACGTTTTGCTGTGAGTGTTCTCTGACACCTAGCGGCACATATTAAGTTCGTTTCTGTGAATTGTTGTCATTGTTTGCAAACTCATCGCACCGCCGTTTATTTTCTCTCAAAGATGGGTTGTACTCATAGACTGTATATTATACTACAACAGCAGTGCTTGTTTGTTGAGGTATACAAATGTAAATGGTCTCGCGTGAATTATGAATAAAAAGCCTCGAGTCTTATTGGATATGCATAGTGTAATAGCATAACATACCCTCCGCTACCTCACTGAGGAAGCATTAAAATACCAGAATGCTCAGTGTAGTTTCACGTTGGGGTCTGTGTAACGGAACTTGCTAGCCAACTAGCTCACCCCATGAACCGGTCAATGTTGTGATGAAATGCTCGGAACGTTACACAACGCGGTCTTGTAAAATAATGTTAATCATTTAAACACGGCACGTGCTGTGAGCCACATTGTGCGTCTCATTGTGGGTTATTAGCACGTAACGTTAGCTAACGCTAAATATTTTTACATTAGGTGGTTTAAAGTTAGTGTTATGGCCCTCGTGAACATAAGACAACATCGTCCGTTAAAGTGAAAATGATCTTCGTGTCATGGGATTGTAAATGCATTCATACGATTCTCTCGGTCAGCTAAATTGAAGGATTAGCCTGTAGCTAGTTGTGGCTAACATCAATGCTGGTTGACTCAAACTTGGCTCTAGCAGTGGAGCCCCTGTACGTTCGGTCCTATCGTTGTCCAGACTGCATGCAACATTAGACGGCGTACTGACACACACGGGCTCCTTGAAGTGTAACTGTGGGGTAATCGGGCCACTGTACAATTTACGTCTACTGGACTGTTAAGATGTCACTAGTGCAGGGTGTTAGTGTGAAATGTATACCACCGCTGCTCCGTATCCATTGTGCAAGCTGCTTTGGTTGCCTTTGCTCTGGTTAGTGACATGTAAATACAGCCTGACCACTCCCTCTGTGAAGCAGAGGTCAGCTGAATGATGAAGGAACCTGTGGAGAGAGCTCAAGATTCGTTTGACTGCTGGACTGCTCTCGTAACCTTGACAAGGTGAACGGAGTGTGGGCCACCATTGCATAGCACATGTACAGTATGTACAGTATACAGGCTCATCAGGACCTCTCTGTTGACCTTTAGCTGTCCACATGGACCATTCAGTTGCTGATTTAATATTGAAATGTGTTACATTTGGTACATTTAACATCGCAGATATTAATCATTGCAGGACTGAACTGCTGACTTGTCAGAATGGCATTACACTGAACATGCTGCACATACAACTCACCCGTCTCACATAGATATGATTATATTCTTGGAGCTCATGGAAAGTCTATTATATATTTTTTCTTGATGAAGATATTTGCAGGCTACAGTTCTATCAATTGTTTGCTTAGGTTTTGTTTAAAGTGCCCTCCAAGTCTTATCTGAATTCATATTGCAGGACATTTGATTAAAATTAAAGCCAGAGCAGCAATTTGTAGTGAATGTGTTTTTTTAAATACAATAATTTTTTGTTACGTCTTTGATTTGTGATTGACCTAGTTAAATTGGGTTGTGCTGTAAAATAACCATCAATTATAAATATAGTGTAAATATATAACACAAATGTATTTTTAATGATTAATCAAGTATTGATTAGTGGATGTACTGATATAGCTAAATTGGGCATCAGTGACAATGGGACCGGTCTATTAAAAGCATTAAAAAGGTTTATACTTCAATGTTAAATGTGAAGATTTCTTATCAAGTTGCAGGATTTAGTATTTTAATAATAAAGAACAATTCAGTACATTTACATCTGTTAGGGTTTATATGGAGCTAAATCCAGGTCAAAAGTTCTGTTCATTTGAAAAAAGAATTTGAACCTGAAAGTTAAAATTGTGGTCTTCAACATTGAAAAATACAGCAATGTGCTCAAAATAAAAATAAGTGAATGAAAAGGTTTTTTTGGCTTGAATATAATTTTGATTCAGTTCTGGAATTTTTTTGAATACATTTTTTTTTGTTGCACCGTACATATTTTCACACGAGGAGAATCTGCAGAACTTATTTTCTTATTATTTCAGGAGTTAAAAGTTTAGTTTCCTGTGTCAAGTTTATGCGGTCAGGTTGGGAATCCATAGGTTTATGCCAATTTCTACTTGTTTCATTTAGTGTTGCTTGAAAGATGCCCGATGTGTTTTTGACTGTAGCTGAAGTTGAACCTTAAATTTCCCAGCATTGATCGGGATGGTGTGCTTCTGCTCCTGGGACAGAGTGTCTCATTTTGGGAGAAATATCAATCCCTAATATCTTTGAACATTTTGTTTTAGGAAGTAAGGAAGGCAATGCTCAAGTCAAGCATGATGTTGACTTACATGTAAAGAACGGTGACTTCCACAGAGTGAGGCTTATTAATTAAACACTGGTATCAGATCAGTACTTGGTATCAGCTGATACCAAAGCTAGGACTGGGCATATGAGACTGAATGTTGCCTGAGCTTTTGACCATCATAATATTGTAATATGGCAGAAGTGTTCTCTTTTCCTGGTTTTAAATGCTGCATTACAGTAACGTGATGTCATTTTCTGAATTTACCAGACTCTGTTAGCTGTTCTATTATTTTCCATTAACCATTTATTATTCATGATTATTCCACATTACTGATGATTATCAAAATCTCATGAATATTTTTGTGAAAGCACCAATGGTCAACTGTAGAATATTGGTGCAATATCGATATTGAGGTATTTAGTCAAAGGTATTGTGATCTTTGATTTTCTCCCTATTGCCTTTTCCTACCGAAAGCCCAGATATCGTTATCGGGACTGCAACAAGTACTGATCAAGCGTGAATCTCTCTTAGGAGAGACGGGGCTCGACATATGTCCTCGTAGCACCCTGAGGATGGTAGACTCTGTCCCACCTCTTTGGGAATGAGTCTTCATTCTTCAAGACGTGGGCCACATTCATGTGTCTGCACCTTTTTAGCCTAAATGTTGACAGGAGAGTCTCTTATTGCGATTTGTCAGCTCGTTTAGTGCTGGGTGGTTTGACCAAAAATGTGTATCGTGGTATTTTTTTAAGATTCTGGCGGTTTCCCGGTATTTCTTTTTTTATCTTCTTTTTTTCCTTGACAGTGTTTTTATTAGGTTTATCGTGGCTTACTCTACTGTCAGAAGTACATATAATATAAAAACATTTTAATGTCATGTATAAAGGCTTTGATTACTATAGGGTGTGCTCGTTTGTTCGTATAATGTTGGGATAGCAGTTTGGCTGAAGTATTGTCGCCCCGGTAAGACGTACCTTGAATCCAGTGTTTTAATCATTGCTCTGAGCCCGTCTTTCTTGACTGTCTGTAGTGGGATCATGTCCTTGCATAGATGGATCGTTATTGCGTTCGTAATGTCGCTCCACCGCTTGTTTTTCTTGTCATATGCTGCCTCGAGCAAATGCCTCTTCAAGCGATGTCTGACCCTTCGGCTTCACTCGCGTTAACGTTACTGGTTGACGGCCTCGAATCCGACGGCCGTCATCACACTCTTGGTATTCCAACACATGTTTTCTGCTGAGGTGATGAAGTAAGTTGCTCGTGTTACCACCAGCGGCAACAACAGTGGCTCGAAAAACTCTCAAAATGTCAGATTTTTAAATCCAAAACACTTCCAAACAGCAGACCCAGCTCCTCTCTTGGGCACAGACTATCGGTGCATCTCCGGTCTGTCTGTGTTCATGCTGCATCACGTATGACGGTGTGTGAAAAATTCATATCATACGGGAAATTAAAACCGGTATACCGCTCCGCACTCAGCTTGTTCTATTGTTATTTAATGTGGCAATCCTGAAGATTTCAGTCCTGGTTGATTGGGATTTCAGTGAAAACAATGGAATTAGCAGTCTGGAGTCTTGGGTATTTTTCAGAATTGTGTGCATATTAGGGTTGTCACGATACCAAAATTATGACTTCGATACGATACCTGCCATAAGTATCACGATACCAGATACTAACGATACCAGAATTCGATACAATACCACAAATACGATACTGGTATATTTATCTATACTAGTAATAAATAAAACATCTGTACGGTTCCATTTTTTACCAGCTTGTTCCTGCCCAGCTTTTTGAACACGTAACAAATGGCATTAGTATTAGCCTACAGCAAGATATTAATGAGAACTACAAGGTGCCATGATTTCTGCTGGCATCTGTCTGACTGTCTGTGGGAGTGGGGGGGGGGGGGGGGGGTAAACAATGCTTCATTTACTGCATAGTGAGTTTGATATTTTCACTTCATATTTTATCTTAATTCATGGAATAATTATTTCTCCTGAACTAAAACTAAAAATAATTAGCTGAAGATCCACCCTCAGGCTCCACCAGCATGGAGCCATGTTGCATGAATTGTGTTTCATTTAGTGCACGTTTGTGTGCATTGTGACCTCATGATCATATAGGCTTGTTGTCAAACTAGGCTAAGGCTCCTCGTGTTAGCTGTCTATGGGTGAGCTTGGGGGTGTTCATGTTTATAATCACATTTGTTTCCCCGTCATTCTTTGAACTCTTTAAAAAGTTTGGGGTGTCTGTCTGAAAGGTGCTTTGCCATGTTAGACGTGTTTCCTCACTTGGTCTGAAACATGTTTTGAAACACGTTTTGCAGTCTCTGTAGGTCAGTGGGCTTTCCTTCACTGTCTGCAATATGGAGTGGTCTCGTGTGACGTCACAGTTTAGCTGTCGGCCATGTTGGAGTACACACAAAGCCACTGGCATGCACGGCTGAGTCGCATAACCTATCGATCATGGTGAACTTTTGTGCTGTCTTTGGTTGTGGCAGCAGAGCTGATAGAGACAAGAAATCATTCTTTCGTTTTCCAGCGGTCATTACACATCAAGGAAATGACACGAAGGAGCTATCCAAGCGACGTCGCGAGAAATGGCTTTCACGCATCTCTCGAGATATAAAGGAATGGAATTTGGCGTACACTAGAGTATGTGCGGATCACTTTATAAGTGGTCAGTGATTTTATTTACAAATTCGTTTGTGAACAGTAATAATAAAGGAAATATAAATTAAACTTGGACATGAGAAGGTTTCCGAAGCTTCATCAGCCCGTGACAGCAGTCGGTGCCAGAGACGTGTCGAGCGTGTACAACAGGCGAAACACAGAGATGCAGCCTCAGCATTGCTTGATATGAGTTTAACGTCAGATCATATATATATATATATATATATATATATATATACATATATATATATATATATGTATATATATATATATATGTGTGGGGGGGGGATGAAGTTAGGAGTTAGTTGAAAGTGAATTCCTACACACCGCACACAATGACATGCACGTACAATGTAAACAAACACACGTGTCTGTTTGCGCTGAGTAAACATTGAATATTGCTAAATATCTGACCAGATCTGTATATATTTACTCTCCCAATGACGAGATGAGAATTGTCGACGACCGTTGCTTTGACGTCTCGGACCCATCCACTGACAAACTGATTATAAGCGTCGAGCCCTTTGTAGCACTCCAGCTCGTCTTTTGTGTGAGGACTGGGGGTGTTCACGAGATACGTGTAGATGTTGGCGTAGTTTACCGATGGAAGATAAATAGGATCGGCACTGAAACGATCTGCACTCATCGTATAGGGACCCAAGTTATCAATAACCTTCAATTTGGCCAGGTAGCGAACCTTTGATGCACTATCCAGTGATTCAAAGTATGGTATTTTCGCCGCACTTCCTTGTTTACGCGCCGCCATGTAGGATCTGTATGTACTCCAACATGGCCGACCGACCTCGTAACTAAGGAGATCGTGACGTCGGTGAGACCACTCCATAGCCAAAGTACTTCCAGATGATACTTCTGGCATCTTGTTTTCCAACAAGCCGAGGACGGTTGGCAAAAAGCTCCTGCATGTCTCCCCTGTGATCACTCTGTGAGTGCGTGCTGCCTGTTGCTGTGAGCGCGCTGGGTAGCCCCGCCCCCTTGCATGCCTGCAGGCAGCATGACGGGGAGCGGAGCAGCCAGTGCGCTCTGATCGCGCGCTATTTTAATAAAGTATCGATACTAAAAATATGCAAAATCATATCGTTTTTAACGTACAGGTACTGCAGTACCTTTTTAGTATCGATACACCGTGCAACCCTAGTGCATAGTTAAAAAACATTTGTGTGTGTAAAATAGAGTAAAACTGTAATACAGCGTTTGTTTTACGCGAGTGCCGCCACGGACTCCCAGCGAAGGACTTTGAAAGTTAACGGAAATATTAACGTGAGACAACATCCGGTTTCTTAAGACGAACATCCGGTTTTCAGAATAAGATGCCAACAAAGTATACATATTGCATAATGGAAATTAGATTAAATGAATTATATTCACATTAAGTATAAAACATGCAACTGCATCTCGTGAGTTAAAGGTAAAATACACCTAAATTGTGCGTAAAGGGTCTTTATTCTTTGATTTGAGGGTTGCTGGAAATGAATAATACCTGACTGACAGTCAATTAAGATATTTTACTCAGTAAAAACTCTGAACTGAATTTGTACCTTCAAATGGCACATTTTTAAAAATTAAGGTGCTATAAAATGTTTTTCTCAAAAATTCCACACAATGACTAATGCATAAGTTCAGCACAAAAATGAGTAATATCACAATATTTGAGGTGCTACAAAAATATTTTCTCAATAATTGACTGATGTATATGTAATCAAGACATCGTTGACTTAATAATTGTTATTAGTTGTTTAAAACATTTAATAATAACAAGAAATAACCACAAAGAAATAAGAATAAAATTGAATATGATTGTCTGATTTGTTTGTTTTTTGTTAAATAAATCTAAGAAAACACTTAATCTGTAGACTACTGCCTAATAGTCGTATTATTGCCATTTGATGACAATTGCTCATATATTGTAAGCCTAAATAAGTATATGTATTTAGAAGTTTCAAAAAATGCCCCCAATTTTTTGAAAATGCCCCTGGATTTCAGTCAGTGGGGGGCAAAAATTGCCCCCAAGAAAGTATGTGAATTTCCTACCCTGCCAACAGTTGATTATAAAGAGCAGGTAGGAGTGCCAGATAGATATATATATATATATTTATATATATTTATATATATATATATTTATATATATATATATATATATATATATATATTTATATATATATATATATATATATTTATATATATATATTTATATATATATTTTTATATATATATATATATTTTATATATATATATATATTTTATATCTATATATATATATATTTTATATCTATATATATATATATTTTATATCTATATATATATATATTTTATATCTATCTCTGAAAGCACGGCAGGATATGATTGCGTCATCCACATCATGCGATGCATTCCTCCTGGTGGAGGCAGGCCTGGCCAGGTTTGTTAAGGAAAGGCATGTGCACATGTCCTTTTTTTAACATGGACAGAGAGTCTCCT
Organism: Melanostigma gelatinosum; assembly: GCF_949748355.1. NCBI lineage: Eukaryota > Metazoa > Chordata > Actinopteri > Perciformes > Zoarcidae > Melanostigma > Melanostigma gelatinosum. The sequence continues at coordinate 27,582,555 of NC_136640.1, forward strand.
CCTGTTAGGCGGCACACCAAGAATTGGGTATGCAGAGGGCTGTTCCAGTGTCGTCTGTTGGGGCTGGTTTCCTAGTACACGCTGACCCTTTTGTTACTCTAAGCCTTTCAACCCAGTCTATGTTCTTGCTCCATTTCATTCTTTTTCAACATTTGATTTGTTAGTGTAAAAGCTTTAAATAAGATGAACCGCTCAACTGGAATTGATAATATGCAGAAACTAAATTTTACACATGGCAATTATTTTATCATTCGTTGCGAAGTTGTAGCAAGGTGAACGGTAGAAATGTGATGTTCATGTTACAGAGGAATCATTCGGGAATGTGGTGAAGTATTTGATTGGCCAATGCTTCGTCTTGCTGAATGACATGTTGCAGCAAACGTTGTGACTGGTTCCACTTTTTAGTGACGCTAAAGCCCTCTGCTGTGGCACCCGTGCTGCAGTCTGAACACTGCCTTAGACTGATTGTTCTGGCTGGGTTAGATTGACATGTCCCTGATTCGCCTGTTACTGTCTTTGCCATCTTCAGGGAGAGACGAGTTGTACCTTTTGTTAGTCGCCCCAGAGCGGCACTTCCAAACGGCATTTGCGTTTCAGTATTTTCGTAATGATGGAAGAGAAGTGTTATCGACTCGACCTGTAGGCCCCAGTGAGCGGAGGACTTGTTTTTAAAAATAAGCATTTTTCAAAAGGTTTTTAAGCGTGTTTCTAATCCATATATGTAAAAAAGAATATCTGATTACCAAATTGAAAAAGGAATACCTTTCACAAAGAGTATTTAAATAATAAAATATTCAGGTCCAGCCGTAGTGAAAGACTAAAGCGTAACCCTTCCATCAGCATGCAATCAACGGGCAGATCCAGACCACTTTTCCCTCACTAATACAAATATGTGTGTCTTTCAGGTGTAGCTGTTAGTGTCCTGAGGAAATGCCGCTGAGATTACGCTCTGTTGTGCCCTACACACTGCCCGGAGTCCTTGCACTGATCGGCTGGTGGTGGTACATCTCGCGGAAGAAAGAGCGGCTCATCAGCCATGACAGCCCAGACGGGGCTCCAACAGCTCCGGGTCTTAGAGCATCTCCAGCAGAGGGTAGCAACGGTTTGGTTGAGAAAGGCACTGTATCCCCCACAAATGACACAGAAAGTCCCACCCACAGACTCCCAAAGGTCAGTAACCTGAGAACAGAACATGAGAATATTTCCCAAATCCATGTCTATGGCACTGAAGCAGCACCTTCAATGAAACCCAATTCTGAAGAAGCTGCCCCTCAGCTTGACAGAATAAAACAAGAGGAAGTCCATAAACCCTCAGTCTCGACTCTGCTGTCACCTGGCAAAGAAGACAGTCTGCAGGTGTCATTGACAGACCCAGAGAAAAGCTCAACGCCTGCCTTGGTAAAAGAGCTGGAGAAGCACCTAGTCAAAGATCCAGCCTGTGCTCCAGAAGCCACAGTACAAGAGGTCATCTTGCCCTGCCAGTCTACCAAAGTCACCAGCTCCTCCCCCACAACAACGCGCCTTTCTGATGCAGAGAGGCCGGAGCCAGAAGGGGAAGTTGCAAAGCACTACAGCACTGTTAATATGCAAGATGAGCTGGTTGTTTGTGCAGCCACCCCAGCCAAAGTGCAGCGAGTGATCCCATCAGAGGGAGACTCTCTAGAGACACCCCCTTCAGCACGGGAGTTCCACCAACACATTCTAACCAGCACACCTACCTCCCTGACCCTGACTTCCACAGCCCTGACAACGGTCCAAGACATCACCACCATATCAGAGACCCAAGAGGACATCCAGGTACACAGCGGCCATGGAGAGGAGCAGAATCTGGAACGATTAGCGGCTGGACTCATAACTGAGGTAATCTCAGCAGCTACCCAGGAGATCCTTGGTGTCACCAGCTGCCAAGTCACACAGTCCAGCTGCAGTAGCAGAACACCACTGGCTAGCAGCAGACTGTGCTCCCAACAGGAGCCAATCGCAGCAGCACAGCAGCACCACCATCTACTGACTAGCCCCTCTCAGACAGGCAATGAGTCTAGAGAGGCCAGAGAGCAAGGGATGCTGAACGGATGCTCCTCGGCTCCAGTATGGGAGCCGATTGAGGTCGGTCACAGGGCTCATCAGACAAACCATGCACAGAGAGGCCATTGGCTAACACCCTCGCATCAAGCAGCACAAAGTACCCTTTTGCTGAACATGAAACTGAAAGGTGATGAAGCAGCAGTGCTGGCCGACGACTCTGCCTGCAGCACATGCCACTCTGAGGATGGCATCAGCAATGAGGACCTCCAGAACAGCATGTTCAAAAACCAAATTGATGTGATCCAGGTTACAGACTTGTCAGAAAAAGAAGCCACACAGCCTCAATCTCTGGAGACTGCCACGGAGGCAACTGAAGAAAACTCCCTGGTGGCTGTGTGCGAGATGAGAAAGAGGCTCAATGGAATGGGCCTCAGGAATGGAGCTCACGGGACATGCGAGTTGGAGACGGACCAGTCTGGAGGTGAGACATCAATCTGTTGATTCTCTGTATTGGTGTTGCAGAGTACAGCCACACTGATACTGCATTTACTTAGGCCGATACTGCTATTAGAGCGTTTTATAAATCGGACATTGACATGTCGCCCAATTGTTTAGGCCTCAAACGGGCCCCCCTGCTAAATTATTGAAGATCGTAGTATTGATACGCCCAGACGTTACTGGTGCTTTTTATTATGTTTTGATGTAATTTATTATCAAGCTGCGGCGCACATCTGCTCTGCACACTACACATACACATATACATTCACACACACACACAGACGGATACAAACATACACACATATACATTCACATAGGGCTGGGCGGTATGACCAAAAATGCACATCACGGTATTTTGTAAGACTGGCGGTTTCACGGTATTTTTTTTTCCCACGTTAAAGCATTAATGAATTAATGCCGTAAAGAACCGGCCAGCCAACTGGCCAGCGAGCGGTGGCCAGCGAGCGGTGAACAGCTGTTTGTGTGGCGTGTCTTCCGTTCTGTCACTTCCTGTTTCCTTCACCTACATTCCCCTGGGTCCTAAGCCCCTCCATTTACAGCTTCTTAACACCCTGTATGTAACAACATACATTTATAACAAATACCACACATATTACGGTAATCAGCGTTGGATATGTGTCTAACCAAAATACCTTTTGTTGTTCAGTCTTTGTTCATCCTGCATCGCTCTGTTCTGTTCTTTACTGTAACGTTACTGGAGCGACAGAGCCTCTCCCAGCTGTTACACTGTTGTTAGCGAGCTTTACCCAGCATGCAGTTCGGCGGGGACATTGTATAAATGCACAATTATTAGTGTTACAAATTGTTTGTGTCACAAACTGTTGCGTCGTGGTGCTTTGCTCTGTTAAATAGTGTTAGTTGTGGGTTGTTAATTGTTATAACCATGGATAGGGTTCCCTCTCAATACACTTAAGACAACTAGCTCCAACCGTAGCACTCTCAGCCGCGAGCAATATATTTTGCTGCCCGTAGAAGAGCGACAGAAGTTGTTTCGGCTGTGCATGTATGACAGGTATATGAAAAATTCATATCATACGGGAAATTAAAACCAGTATACCGGTTCAACCGGTATACCGCCCAGCCCTACATTCACACACACATAGACACACACACAAACGTACACGCGCACACACTAGCACTGTGATGTGGCATTCACACACGGATAGACACAGACATTCACACACGGATAGACATTCACACACAGACAGACACATATACATACACACACAGACAGACACATAGACATACACACACAGACAGACACATAGACATACACACACAGACAGACACATAGACATACACACACAGACAGACACATAGACATAGACATACACATAGACATACACACACAGACAGACACATAGACATACACACACAGACAGACACATAGACATACACACACAGACAGACACATAGACACACACACACAGACAGACACATAGACATACACACACAGACAGACACATAGACATACACACACAGACAGACACATATACATACACACACAGACAGACACATAGACATACACACACAGACAGACACATAGACATACACACACAGACAGACACATAGACATACACACACAGACAGACACATAGACATACACACACAGACAGACACATAGACACACACACACAGACAGACACATAGACATACACACACAGACAGACACACACAGACGGACACATTGACATACACACACAGACAGACACATAGACACACACACACAGACAGACACATAGACATACACACACAGACAGACACACAGACAGACAGACACATAGACACACACACACAGACAGACACATAGACATACACACACAGACAGACACATAGACATACACACACACACAGACAGACACATAGACATACACACACAGACAGACACATAGACACACACACACAGACAGACACATAGACATACACACACAGACAGACACACACAGACGGACACATTGACATACACACACAGACAGACACATAGACACACACACACAGACAGACACATAGACATACACACACAGACAGACACATAGACATACACACACAGACAGACACATAGACATACACACACAGACAGACACATAGACATACACACACAGACAGACACATAGACATACACACACAGACAGACACATAGACATACACACACAGACAGACACATAGACATACACACATAGACATACACACACAGACAGACACACACAGACAGACACAGACATACACACACAGACAGACACATAGACATACACACACAGACAGACACATAGACATACACACACAGACAGACACATAGACATACACACACAGACAGACACATAGACACACACACACAGACAGACACATAGACATACACACACAGACAGACACATAGACATACACACACAGACAGACACATAGACATACACACACAGACAGACACATAGACATACACACACAGACAGACACATAGACATACACACACAGACAGACACATAGACATACACACACAGACAGACACATAGACACACACACACAGACAGACACATAGACATACACACACAGACAGACACATAGACACACACACACAGACAGACACATAGACATACACACACAGACAGACACATAGACATACACACACAGACAGACACATAGACATACACACACAGACAGACACATAGACACACACACACAGACAGACACATAGACATACACACACAGACAGACACATAGACACACACACAGACAGACACATAGACACACACACACAGACAGACACATAGACATACACACACAGACAGACACATAGACATACACACACAGACAGACACATAGACATACACACACAGACAGACACATAGACACACACACAGACAGACACATAGACATACACACACAGACAGACACATAGACATACACACATAGACATACACACACAGACAGACACATAGACATACACACACAGACAGACACATAGACATACACACACAGACAGACACATAGACATACACACACAGACAGACACATAGACACACACACAGACAGACACATAGACATACACACACAGACAGACACATAGACATAGACATACACATAGACATACACACACAGACAGACACATAGACATACACACACAGACAGACACATAGACATACACACACAGACAGACACATAGACACACACACACAGACAGACACATAGACATACACACACAGACAGACACATAGACATACACACACAGACAGACACATAGACACACACACACAGACAGACACATAGACATACACACACAGACAGACACATAGACATACACACACAGACAGACACATAGACATACACACACAGACAGACACATAGACATACACACACAGACAGACACATAGACATACACACACAGACAGACACATAGACATTCACACACGGACAGACACATAGACATACACACAGACAGACACATAGACACACACACACAGACAGACACATAGACACACACACAGACAGACACATAGACATACACACACAGACAGACACATAGACATACACACACAGACAGACACATAGACATACACACACAGACAGACACATAGACACACACACACAGACAGACACATAGACACACACACACAGACAGACACATAGACATTCACACACGGATATACACACAGACATTCACACACGGATATACACACAGATATTCACACACGGATATACACACAGACATTCACACACGGATATACACACAGACATTCACACATAGACACAGACAGGCATGAGCAGAGACACCGCTGTGGTGAAGTATACTTGAGTTGACGGTAACTACACTTGTTACTGTGCGTGCAATAAAATGGTACAAAGCCAATACTTTATCAATACATCTGTGAACATGTAAATAAGGGTGAAACCTACCCACCGCCGATATGTTTACACAAGTGACTGTGGCTCAGAAGGTAGAAGGTGTCGTCCCTCAATTAGAAGATCGGTGGTTCGATCCCCGGCTCTTCCTTGGGTAAGACACTTAACCCTGAATGCTTAGGAAATCCTGATGGGCAGGTGGCACCTTGCATGGTAGCCCATGCCATCAGTCAGAAGACTAGAAAAGCGCTATGCAAGTACAGTCCATTTACCATTTATCAGCAAAGCATGCACGACTGGCCAAAGGTTTTTTTGTTGTTGTAAATGTCTCTGCTGGCTGAGACAAGCAAGACATGGGGACTGACCTTGAATCTTGAGAAGTTGAAGCATTAATTTACTGACCAATAAACTGTACACGCACTGCTATGTTCACAGCTATAACGTTACTGTTAATACTACTACTACAACCATTAGTAATGCGGAGCTTGCAACACACTAGCTGAAACCGTGACAGAGTACACCAGGCAGACACACAGCTGACAACCTCACAGCTAATCCAGTTAATGCAGGGGAGAGTAGTTTTACGAGTACATGAGCACCGTATCAACCAATAACGCTATCGATAGCGGTGCATCTCTAATCTAAAGCAGTTGTTAGGGGATGGAAAGCTTCGATTGTGACGTAGTCACACAGATTGAATGAAATGATTTCATGTGATGTAAAAGTGTAGATATTGTTCTTTCCAGTGTCATGCTGATGTTTCTCAACTGGAGCGATGACTTCTGTCAATGATGCACCAGACGCGCTGTAGAAAACGTCTAATGTTGCTGTAAATATTAAAGGTGGTGATGATTCTGTGTCTAGGATCTGATGTGAACAGTATGGACTCGGTGGACAGCGGCTGCACTATGGGTGCTGGGGAAAGCCAGACCAACCACGCTGCCTCCTCGAGCTCTGAGCTGGTCATCTGGGAGATTGAGGTGCCGAAGGTGAGTCAGTACAAAGGGCATGCAAAGTAGAACTATAAGTTATCAGTGTGATATGATATCATGCTCCTTTCACGCCGTGCACCAGTTCACCGGAGAAGTCCTGTCAGTGTGAACTGGAACCAAGCAGCTTCCTCTGTCAGTGGAAGTACATTTTTAGAACAAATGAATTCCACTGAATTGCCCTGCAGCTTTAAATTCAGTTCATTCAGGGTGAAGTGATGTCAATAAAAAAAAAATAAAAAAAACCCACAATATTATGTTCTTCTAATAAGAGAAATAAGTGTGCAGGGACTTCATCTGTGGTTATTAAACCGCTTGTTTCCTCTCTATTCCTCTCTGTTAACATCTTTGTTGGGCAGTGGATTCATGTGTGGGAACACTGGATTTAAACTGGTTGTGGGAAGAATTACATGTAAGAGTCTATTAAAGACTGGTCTCTCTGTCCACGTTTCTCTTTTTGGAAAAGCTGTGCCGGTTAAAATAGAAGCGCTCTATCAAAATGTAATGGTCCTCAATTATCTATTGGTTTGAGGTCCAGGTCCGGATACAACGGCATCTGGGTTCAGATCCGGACCGCGGTCCACCAATCAGTGACCCCTGATCTAAAGTAACGCCAGCCTCATCCATTTTAATAGAATGTAATAGCCTAGAATCTGTCTCTGAAAGGTGGAAAGTTGTTCCTGCATATGCGGACTCTTGCTAGAAATATACCCGGAACTAATAGTTTTCCAGAGTTTACAGCATTATGGGGTATGTAGAGCCAGGGCTGTTTGTGAGAGTATGCAGGTGTATCCACACTGAACTCTAGAGTCTCTCAGAGTAGCCTTTAAAGGAGCCGTGTGGCTTCCGTGTTTTCCTCTCAAACACAGGATTTAGATTTTCTTTCACGTTCTTATAAAATGTTACCACTCCAGTTTTGTATGACTCAACTGTTATTTTAACCATGTTCCTGTCATTTGTGCCTGTCTTCCTGTACCAGCATCTTGTGGGGCGGTTAATAGGGAAGCAGGGAAGATATGTGAGTTTCCTGAAGCAGAACTCTGGCGCAAAGATCTACATCTCCACCCTGCCTTATACACAGGAGTTCCAGATCTGCCACATAGAGGGTGAGTTAGGGGGTTTAGATCCCCACATCCCATTTGTGGGAGGGGGGTAAAAATCTTGATGTATTTCAAAGGAGCTGTTGACCTCCATGTTTTTTATCAGTGCTGTTCTGAACAGCTTGTGTTTCTCTCCAGGTACACAGCAGCAGGTTGACAAAGCCCTGTCCTTGATTGGGAAGAAGTTTAAAGATCTGGACATGACCAACCTATATGCACCGCCGCCGCCCCCACTAACATTGCCATCGCTGCCCATGACCTCCTGGGTAAGGGTGGGCTCTCTGGCTGCTCTGTGCCACCAATGCTGAAGTGGACAGATTTTTAGCCAATGATATATTGGCAGAAGAATGAGGCTAAAGATCAGGGCAGATGTCCACCCAGGCTTCAAAGACATGATAGCCACATCACAGTGCTAGTTGGAGTTTATCACGTACTAGTTTCTCAGCAGTTAGGTTTTTTGCATCTCTTTATTTGTCCTTCTGCAGAGTGAACTTGTCAAACACTCAAATGTGATAAGAAGTGTGAAGTGTTAACCATGCCTTTAGTTACTTAACTTCTTAAATAGCCTCGGTTATGTGGTAGTCTCGTGACGACTGGCTTTTGAATCATTTATCCACAATTGAAGGATGATCGACTGGTTTTTCCTACACTGATTACAATGTCATTTTAACAGACTATCAGAACAAGATGTTTTCAAAAGTCTCTAGAATGATTCAGAGATGTTTCTGGTGGAGTGGTCTGTCTCCACCGCTGAGCCCCAGATCAGCACCAGTGAATCTTCAATCCTTTATTACAAACCAGTTTTCCGTCTCTTTTCCATGGAGGTGACCCCACATCTCTGTTCTCCATATGTCTGCTCACCAAAACTTGGTAAGAGATGTTAACGTTATGGAAATGTACCCAAAGTCTTTGTATGTCTACATTCAACGCTTTGAGGTTGTCAAAGTTATGAATGAAGCTTTGCGCTATTCAGTACAGTCCTAGTGATTGTGATAAGATAATGTTACACAGAACATGATGCTCTATGTTGTGGCACCACGCACAACCACTGTCATTTAAAGGGAGCAGCCAAAGGAGGAATGAGTCGGGATAAGGTTAATGAAAGCAGCTATATCCCCTCATCCTGTTGGAATCCATCCGGTTTAGGTCTGATGCCCCGAGAAATAAATAGTTCATAATTGTCTTCATTACTTGTCTTCCTTCCTCCCCAAACAAACCTAAACGATTTTGATTATGGGATTCAGCAGTATTCTGATTCGGTAAGCGGACTCTGACGTCCCAGAGTAGACACATGGCAAAACTCCACAGGAGTCTGCTACAGGGCCGTGGTGAGAAGAGTTGGTACAACCCAGAACGTCCAGTTCCAAGGCTCATTAGAAACAAACACACACTGCACATGGCTTTAGTCTCATTTCAGGCAGGACTCTACAACCACTAACAGTGAAATGACCATAGCATAACGAGCTACATCCTGCAAGGTGTTCTTCCTGGATAACGGTGCATTTCACGGCAGAAAAGGTTCAGCTTGTTCTGTGCACTCTGGCACTGCACTGATCTCATTAATAATAATTTAGGATGCAGTATTACTTCTCATTGATGAAGTGTAGGTTTTAGCCAAAGGGAATGCACACTGGATCAAGGAAGAGTAACGCTTCCTCTGGTGTCATTTGTGTCCTCAGCTCCTGCTCCCCAGTGGAGTGACCGTTGAAGTGATCGTGGTGAACATCGTGTCAGCCGGTCACGTCTTTGTCCAGCAGCACACCCATCCCACCTACCACGCTCTGCGCAGCCTTGACCAGCAGATGTTCCTCTGCTACTCGCAGCCGGGCACCCCTGCCCTGCCCTCCCCTGCTGAAGGTAACATGGCCACACTGATGATGTGTCTGCAGTTCAGTAAACCTTACACTCCACGGGCAGCTACAACGGCATCTTCAGCCACGTAAACATGCCTAGCTGCATTTTTCTTCTATCGAATCGTGAAAATTCGAGAGAGAAAAATGAAATTGCACCTATATTATATTTTTAAGGAACCGGCGTTTGAGTCCTTGCTAACACCACAGTCATATCTCTGTTATCCACACTACAGCTAAAGGCAGTATGGTTGATGCACCCGAGCTTCTTCAGAAATCTCAATGAATACATCAAAAGCTTTTTGGATTGAAGTAAATGAACAACGGTAAAACTATAGGTTTGTGAAGTAATGAGCACATGATGGATAAATGACATGTGGGTTATACTGCAGCGTTGTGTAAGAGTTTGTAAACGGATGTGTTGATGTAGGTTCGGTTCACCAAATGCTGAAGAAAAATGTCTGAAATATGCAACAAGTTGTGGCCCCATAAAGAAGGTCAGCGAAACAAAACTAATCTCAGCCAAGGGACAGTTGCTGATAATTCTATTTTGGACATGAAATGCAGCAACAAAGGAAAATGTGTCTTCAGTGTGAATATTTTAACAATCAACCAATACAAAAGTAGAAAACAATATCACTGAAATAGGAATCGTAATCCCAGTTAAACTTTATCATTTTAATATGTTTTTGAATTATTTTTGAATTTGCATCGTCTTTGTGTCCGTTCGTCCTCCAGTGGGTGTGATCTGTGCAGCTCCTGCGGCAGAGGAAGCCTGGTGGAGAGCTCAGGTCATCACCTTCTATAAAGAAACTAATGAAGTGGAGATCAGATACGTAGACTATGGAGGCTACGACCGAGTTAAGATCGACTCTCTACGGCAAATACGGTGAGTGTCGGAGGTCTCACCATTTACAATGCAAACAAACAGGATCAAGTGCTTCTCTGACAATAGTTTCCTTCTGCTTTGTGGCGCTCGCTGAGGGAGAAGTATTCCAAATTCTTCCACCAGGGGCCTTCTCTGGAATTAAGACGAGTTCTAGACCAGATATGTTTCAAATAAATATGTCTATGGAATTTTGTTTCAGTTCAGGACCAAGTCTAATCTTTGTCCAGGTAACCGCTGCGTATGTATTCACACAACTTTGAGTAAATTAACTCTATCACGCATATTGTAATATATCTCACTTAAAACATCAAGTTTTAAAGACAGATGTTTGAGACCCCGGGGTTGTTGGTTGTTGTTGGTCCTCATGCATTTTGAGCCAATTCACTATCGTGCTGGTAATATTCCAGAGACTGAGAGCTGTACGCACTTTGTGCTGCTCCCTGGTCTCCATCCTCTCCCTGTACAGCTCCGGTGTGTCTGCATTCTGTCTTGTCCCTGGCAGCGAGCTGTGTAGCTGTGGTTGTGCTCTTAGACTCAGAACTTTAGTGTCCAAGTCAGTTTATTTCCACAAAGTCAACCAATAACAATGTGTTTCCTGAGGTGCAATCATACCGAAATATTTTTGTTTTGGAATTTCAAATGCAAAAATATATCGCACTTCCAAACATCTTCTCTAACTATATGTGATTGTTGCAGCATTGACCAGTGTACCCTGACCTTCTCACTACTGCCACCATCAGTTGTAATTGACCCACCAAAGTGTGGAGGAGATGCACTGTGGAGCTGGTGAAGGCAGAGCCAAAGCAGTCGTTCTGGTGGTTCAACAAAGTGCTGACTAAGGCACATTGTGGATGAGAAGATTTGTGGAAGATTTTATTTTACTGATTCCGCCGTTTTATTTTCCAGGTCTGATTTTGTAACACTACCATTTCAAGGGGCTGAAGTATTGCTTGACAACATCGCTCCACTTCCAGGTACAACATTGTTTAAGACACCGTTTTCAAACTTACGTCTGCAACAGCAGTGCTAGTAGTTCTAGTGTCTTAATGTCTGAAATGTCTGAAAGCTGCAGGTCGTGTATAGCTGGAACTATTGTTCCTCTGTGGTGGTTCTCACGTGTGTTTGAAATGCCATGTTACCAGGAGAGGATCGTTTTTCACCAGAGGCCACAGCAGCGCTGGAGGAGATGACCAGAGGAGTGGCATTGCTTGCACAGGTTAGACACCTTCCTCGCTGAGCTGAACTCCAGAGGGTCGGTCTACTGTAACTGACTCCCCATGTCTCTCTCTCTCTCTCTCTCTGTGAAGGTGTCAAACTATGACAACAACACAGGCCTCCCTCTGGTCCACCTGTGGAACATGGTCGGAGAAGAGGTACGATGCTTCAATGCACCCGTCTTAGACATGTACTTGTAGTTTTAGGGGTATTTATGTTGTATAACTGTACTGGTAGTTTTAAAGTTGAGGGTGTCGGTGGCAAGGCCTTAACACACAGAGGGAGGTTTTACTTTGTGCGATTAATTCACGTCAGTAGATGTTTCTGTACACAGAACGTTAATGTTCTGCTGTGAAAAGCCCACCTTTTCACCTTTTTCTGAGCTTCCGCACAGCGAATAAAGGCCTGAACCAACCCCATTGTGCCCTAAATATCATCGTCTTCCCCCGCGGTGTAAAGCCCTTCATGTTCAACTTTGGGTGAAACGCTCCGCTTGTCTCTTTTGCTTTTTACCCAGCCATCCAATCACAGTGGAGGAGGGACAGATAGCCTAGCATGGAGACGTGATCAAATGTGTTTTATTCCATGTTTCCTCACTCAGCACATCTCATTAGCATAGACTGTCAGGTCTGTCCTCTCTCCCTGCGTGCTTCATCCAGAGCCGATGTTTTCACGTATCGTAGCAACCAAAGCGTCTCAGCTGAAAGAAGTAGCACCTCCAAAGTGCATTCTCAAGAGTCTGACTTCTTCCGCTGGAGAAAAAAAAAACAGTCCCTGATTATGTCAGTACTATCTCATGAATGGAAAATGTAGGTCCATTGAAAAATCAATGAAAATCAACAGGGATCTGAACAATTGGACCAAAAAAAAGCCAACAACTCTAAATGTTATCCCAAGGCATGACTCGCCTCATTGGACATTCATCAACTGAAGCTCCTACGGACTCAACATGCCAACACCAAAGAACAAGCTGTGGAAAAGGTCGCTATTCAGGCAACATTGTTTTATAATATAGATTGCCCTCAACGCCTTGATGTGATAAAGAAAGTTTAGCTAGACAATGTGAAATTGTCATTACACGATCCACTAGACGAAAGATGTTGGAGTTGTTGGGACTCAAAAAACGACTGTGTCCACTGGCTGTTGTATGGTGGTGCCACAGAGTGAAGCTGCTGTCACCTCAGAAACAATCTTTGAGTACAGACTGAGTCCTGCAGAGAGCACACAAACCAGCCATCAGGTTACAGTTTACGGGAAGTATTGACCGCTGATGTGACCTGCTGCTGGTGACATTTGTCATTTCAACCAGTGAAAGTGACGCTTGTAGTTTCTTTACTACAGTATCTCCTCTGGGGGAAAAATGTTGAGCTTTTTATTTCTTTTAGCTCTCTGCAAGCCGATACTGTGGCTATTTTAATGTTTGCTATGATTACATTCTTGACATTAGTAGTTTCTCCTGTGTATAATAATCTGTTCGGAAGTTAAACAGGTCATCAATCATCTCTAATGTCTATTTTATGTTGCGGTGAAAAAACATCTTCACGCTTTATAATTTACTTCATTCAACACTTTTACTGAATAGAGCTTGAACACATAATAATGCACTTCAATGCATCCTCTGTTAACGTTAGCCGTTAGCTCCGTTATGTAGCCAAGTAGGACTGTGCTGCCCCCCGGCTGCTAACGGCTAATGTTAACTAGCTCTCCTGCTGATTTCAACACGGATTTTAAGTTCAGTGTGATTTTAAGCATTCTTGACAATCTCCCAATGGCATATTTTTACTGAATATTGGTCCCGAATAAAGATCACATTTATTTTTCTGTTGCCCAAGCGGCTTGCTGATCACAGAGCCTTAATGTCGAGCCCTGACCAATTGCATTTCTCCTCATTTCAGGTGATTTCAGTGAACCGTACGCTAGCAGAGAGGGCCCTGGGTGTTTGGGTGGATGGATTTTGAACTCCCTCATGCTCTGAGCTCCACCCCCTTATTCTCTTGTGAACAGCTGTCTTGGACCAGGGTCATCCTGAGGTCCCAGCCCACCAGACACGCCGGTGGATCTAAGAAGATTGTTTTTTCTTTCATTGCTCTTTTTTGTCCAATTTTTGTTTTTCTTTGAAAAGAAATTAAAAATAGTTTTCAGGCAAAATCTACAAGAACAGCACTGCTTCAAACTAAGATGACCTCCCCTCTTGTTCTTGTACACAAAAATAACTGAAAGAAGGAAAGGAACAGGTAGTTGTTGAAAAATAAATAATAAAAAAACAAAAACATTTTTAAATCTATATTGTAACTAAATAAAGGTTCAACCAATATTTTTTTCCTCCCACATCCCAACTTCATTTTTGCCCCGGGCCTTTGCTCACTGACTGTGGATCATCATGCTGTGTGGAAGGACTAACGCCTCCATCAGACTTGTCGACACTTGAACAGTTTTGACTTTCATTGACTCCTCTGTTATCGTCGTCTGTAGCTCACTACATTTCAAAGAAGATTTATCTGATATTTTGGGGTTCTTTTCTGGATAGACTGTGGGGGGGGGGGGGGCAGAAAGGCTGTAGAGACTGATGAGTAACAGCATAGCACAGAGGAGACAAGGCCAGAGGCTGATCCCTGGTGGAGCACCCAGCTGGTCTGCCCATCAGTGTTGCATTAAGAGACATGGACTTCTCTGGGGTGTACGTCCAGAGCTGCTGCGCCACCTCCAACCAGGACGGAGGACAGAGCGGGTTCCCTCTGCCTTTCGCCACCAACTTGCACTGCGTTATCGAGGAGCCAGGGATTTCAACGTACTAGACAAAATGCAGTTGACCAGTTTTTCGTATTTGAGCTCAAAGTTGGGCAAGATTTCCTTGACTCAAGATTTCCAAGATGCATTTTTCAGACAGCATGTTAGCAAGGCAACGTACGGCTGACGGTGCAGATCATTACGGAGGGGCTGTTTGTTAAAGACTGACAGAACTGTAAAGCTCCACTTTCATTGTGTCATGGCACCTCTAAATTAAGTTGACAGTTGAGATAAAAAATCATAGTTAAAAGACAATTCTGTACGACAAAAACTCCTTGGAAAATGTTGCTAATTAACAGCACCATTACTGAGTTGGCTTTTTTCTTTTTTCTTTTTTTTTTCTTTTTTTTTTTAAATCTATCAAAACTAACAAATTATCAAATATTTCAATCTGAAGGGAAGCGAAGCGGCTAGGGGTCTGTGTTGGTCAATGTCTCATGGTTGTCCTCTGGTTTCATAATTCCAAAGAAAAGGATGCCACAATCATACGGTTAGTGAGGGAACCACCAAACTGACTGACATGGGAAGGAAGCACTACACGAGTTAGTTTCCAGTGCTGCTCGTCAGTGTGGACCTGATATTAAGTGTTGGTCCAAATCCAGTTTGTGTCATTAGAGCGCATGGTAAAGCAGCCTCACTGTCCACCTGTGTGTCGCCACAGACAGCGGGGCCTTGTTCTTCATGTGGATGAGATGATTCATCACTTCTTTGGCTTAAATATGATATGGATCAGTTGTCATAGCAACAAGTCCTAAACCCAAACCTGAAACGTTGACATAATTCAGATTTTAGGGGCTTGTATCAACAAGCTAATTCAACTTCCACTGGCTTTCTTTGAGAGAAGTGATGTCACTGAAGCTGGCTCATCACACTGAAGTATTACGAAAACACTTTACAGTTGAAACGCTGACACGTGTGAGGATAGTGGCTTATTGAGGCAGCAAGAAATGTTTATAGTAGAAATTCACTACTTGAAGAAAACACGATTTAAATATTAAAAATAAGGATATAAATACGTGTTGGAATGATGGCTTTCGAAATTATGTTTGGCTTTTAACATGTAGTTCTCCAAGATAAACCTCAAATCTGGTATGTGATGCACATGAAAAGTAATAACAGCTGATCAGGTCGATCTGACCAAAACATTTATAATTGAATGGGAGCTAGTTAACAGTGTGTGGTTATATTTTCTAATAAAAGACAGCAATGTATACGTCATGTTAATGTAGGCCGGAGTGATGGAATAAGTGTAAACGCATCAACGCTGTCTGGAAACAGTGAAAGTGCAGATGAAGTCAGTTAATTACATTTAGTGAGATCCACACTGCTGTTTGTTAGAAGCCCTGTTCTAACCCACAGTGATTCAAACGGCCACAGTAATAAGAGCGTCATGTTTCTATAGGCCAGGA
Organism: Melanostigma gelatinosum; assembly: GCF_949748355.1. Taxonomy (NCBI): domain Eukaryota; kingdom Metazoa; phylum Chordata; class Actinopteri; order Perciformes; family Zoarcidae; genus Melanostigma; species Melanostigma gelatinosum. Next base: position 27,599,169 of record NC_136640.1, read on the forward strand.
GAGTCAGTCAGCATCCTGGGGGAGGGATGACTCCTTTTCTAGTGATCTGATTGGTTTGGAGGGCAGTTGACAGATTGTGATTGGATCTCCTGAAGTAGCAGTGCAGCATATGTTACCATGGTAATCTCTGCCTCTTCAGATGTGAGCCAGTCAGACACTAATCTCGTTTTGTGATACAGGCCCCTGATGGAAACCTTTCTAGTTTTTGAGAATGATCACAATGTGGGTGTAATTCTATATTTCTTCAAAAGCATGTCTTCATTCCAAAATAAGAGCACGGTGTCACTCATAATGTAATCCAAGTTTAACAAATCACTTATTTTACTGTTTGACAAACCGAGTCTTCTGGATGAGACCATTATAGCTGTCTATCGTCTGATTGCTGTTTTTAATGAAAAGCTTGGCTTGAGTGAGCCTGACAAACCAGGGTTGAATTTTCTTCTAAACAACCCAAAATGAATTAATCGAAACATGGTGATAGAACACAGACATGACGGATCACCTCAATTCAACACGCCGAAGAGAAAACAGTGATAATTATGACTTTATGAAACTGTAAATGAGCGTGATCTATTTCAGCTGTCCTTGTAATGTTTTGATGAAACACCCCTCTGGATTAGCTCAACTACGTATGAAGAACAAGGTCCTGCTGAGCAGGGAGACCCACAGTCCTACAAGTTTCTCTTCAGTCCAGTCTTGCTACTGTAGTATAGATCACATTATTTTTCAGACATTGAATCATAATATTCTAAATAATAACAATAATGTAATTCTAAATAACATAAACTCTGTTTCTTATTTTCTATTAAGTCTCTTTTCAATGAAAAAAGAAATCACTGTTATCCAAGCAATAAGGCAGCTTTATTTTGAAATTGAAGGACAGAATGTGGAAAGGGGTGGGCTTTAAGTGCTCCATATAACACAACTACAAACGGAGCACGTTCTCTGCATAACATAACACATGTAAACGACACTTTAAAAACTCAATAACACATCTTGTCAACAATGTATCTCAGGAATGGTTGGTTAGGGACTCAACAGGCCTGAGGGCAGCTGATGGAGGAAAGGGGCGTGATTGTGCTTGAACGGAGAGAATTCCGATGTAAAGGAATTAGGCATTTTGACGAAGAATAACATAAAAGACATTTATGAGTTCTTGAAGGTGTCCTTATGTTGGTGCTGGAATCGGAGCAGTAGCCATATTGTCTCTTGTTGGCTTGTGTGCATACGTCCTCTTTGTTCCATACAAACTGTCTAATCCCGTCTGTCCCCCTTTTTTAAATCCAGATAAATAACCCTCACCACACCTTAAAACATTGTTTTAATCGAACTAGAGTTTTGTTCATTTCTCTGTAAATAAGATGTTTGACTGTACTTTTCTATAACACTGGAGAGAAAGAGGTATAAAGGGAACATTATTGGTATTTTTTTCTGTTTGGTTTGTTCTGGTTCATCCTGCCTCCTCTTTTTCAATCAATGTTCTCACGCTGTGAGATAAGTGTTTGCATAGCTAGACAAGTCATCATTTGATTATTTAAATGAGTGTTAAGGTCGTCTGCCCAAAAGCATTTAACATGTACAGACCAGTTTTGCTAGGCTCATCTTAAGTTTGATTTGTTGATTGTACAGATCTATTAAGGGACAAAAAATAAAGTTATTGAAAGTGTTTATGGTACTTTTTCCCCCACATGTTCATTAAAATGAAAGGATTCATGGCAAGTCTTGGTCACATAGTTTTGTTGGCCAGAGAACCGTTTTTTGTCGTGTTCGGAGGCCTTATGTTCACGGGTTGTCCCTCCGCTTCATTCTAAACACGATATCTCAGGAACTCCTTGAGAGAAATTCTTTAAAATTGGCGCAAACGTCCATTTGGACTCTAGGATGAACTGATCTGATGAAAATAACTTGTTGTCACATGTACTCAAACCGTCACTATATCCTGAGATGGATAAGATATGAATCTGGTTCCTCTGCGTCATTTTAGTGCTCCTAATGGCATTTGCAAGATTCTGCAGCAACGGCAGGAAACCATCCAATCAGTGCCAACGGGTCTGTAATGCTGCGTTCACACCGGTCGCGTTGATTTTTTGACGCGCGTCGAGATTACATACAAAGTCTATGCACAGACGCGATGAGACTGGCGCGCCGCGATTTTGCGATGGCGCGGCGCGTTGGACGCGTTTTTGCGTTGGACGCCGCAAAATCGCCAACGCGCGAGTTGAAATTTTTCAACTTCTGCGAAATAATCGCGTGACGCTGTGGCGCGATAGCCTATCAGCGTTGAGTTGCTGGTGGCCGGTGGCCGAATAAACTGTTTGGCATTGGCAGAGAAGATTTGGCAAATTGTTCATGGGCGCAACCCACATACTCAGCTGTGCTGCTCATCCCAGAAATGCATGATCCTTACAAATGGGGCACCGTTTGAAAGGTAAATAAACAGGCTTTCCAACGGTATAACATGTATTGCCAAGAAGCATCGTTACAACAGAGAAATAATCTTCCAAACACTAATTTCCGAACTTTTTCATATCTACATATAGATAGAGCCTCTCTCGCTCTCTCGCTCTCGCTCTATCATAATTTCATTCAGTCACGTGAGGCTGTTCATTCCTGATTGTCGGGTTTGATGAGTTAAAAAATTTCAGAGAAACAATAATCATATTCTGGGTTATTTAATATCGACGTCACAATCTGAATTTCAAAACGTACAGACGCAAATAATTCATAAATAAGACGATCACATTCCGCCGGTAGAAATCGATCCTGCGCTTACAAACAGAACACAAGACACAGTTTGTTAACAGACTACAGAGAGAAAACACTCACATTTTGTGTACTTCGGACTTTATTGCGTGTTTGTTTGGAAGCTATTCGAGCTTCAGTGGAGGTCCAAAGGTACCTGGGTGACCCAAACATTGGAAGATTGGAGAACCCTGTGGAGTATTGTTAAATAAAGCTGAATCAGAATCGATTCTGATTCTGAGTATTAGGAAGGACATCAAAATGTGTATCCCAACTTGTATAAACTTGCTGTTGCTTTTCTCTGTACCCCAGCTTCATCTGTGCCATGTGAAAGGGTGTTTTCTAAAGGAGGCAAAATAATCTCAAAAAAAAGAAACCGCCTGAAGTCCAGCACTGTGTAAAAGTTGTTATTTTTAAATAAAAATTAATAAAATGTTTTACGTGTTACGTGTTGTCCCTACTAAGATAAGTCACATACCAAGTGATTGCAGTACATTTGGCCGTGGCTCAATGGGTAGACATGGTTGTCCGGTAGTCGCAAGGTCGGCTGTTCGATCCTTGGCTGCTACATGTTAAATGCAGAAGTCAAATTTCGTATATGTATATGACAATAAAATCACAACTTACACTTTTCTTTTTTTTTTTACTTTTCCCATCACAACCCTCTCCCCAATTTGTTTCCACTTTCGCTTTTGACCCCGCCATTGTATCATAAAGACAGACACCATATTAATATGTTCATAAGTATGTATCACACATCACAAACATCATTCATTCATTTATTCTATTCAATGCTTCACACACCAAAGCCATGGTGTCGTTATAATCACTCTGCCTGTTTTACATTTATTGTCCACTTGATGGCGCAGTAGAGCAAATGAAGGACCATGAAGCTTCGACCCATGAGTGAACCAATTGGATGGAAAGCTTCAATGCTTCATAAAGCTTAATCTCGCCATCACGACTGAAATCTATGAAGGTAGATTTGTGTCTTTATTTTTCAAAAGCAAAAATAAAAGTTTTAAAATCAAAAAAAAAGTTTCAAAAGCAAAAAAAATGAGTTTTAAAAGCAAATATTTAAACTGAGAATAATTTATTTGTTAAAAAAATAAAAGCTTTGGTTTTGAATCCAAAAGTTTTGAAACTAAAAGTTTTGAAACTAAAAGTTTTGAAGCCAAAAGCTTTGAATCCAAAAGTTTTGAAACTAAAAGTTTTGAAACTAAAAGTTTTGGAACCAAAAGTTGTGAAACCAAAAGTTTTGAAGCCAAAAGCTGAGTTGGGTGTAGTGGGCGGGGCATACGCTGCTGAATGTATCAGGAGTTTCTATTGGTCCGTTTGACTTGCGTCTCGTATCTGCATCATCGACACAAACGGGAGGTTACGGGACATGGAGGTAAGTTGACTGCTCTGTTTTGTCAAAATGATTGTAAATATAGCAGCACTTCACTTTCTTCTCATGTTGTTCGTGTCGTGGAGTCTCTTTTTAAGAACGACATGGAGGGCTGCTGTGTTGACATGTAGCCCCACTGTGGGCGAACGTTACATGCACCTGAGGCATCTATGTTAGCTAAGGTTAGCTACACATGTATGACACAATTTAAAACAAATCCTATGAGCTTGCTTCTCTCTGACCGAGGTAGGTACAGATGACGACGCTGTATCTAAAAACGACATGCGTCTTATGACTACACTGGTCAGACACCGAAGAAAACCTTTACTACTTCTGCCACCTCTGCTTGAAACGTCCCTTATTTGTTCAAACGCACCACCTTGTGGCGGAACTGTGCAGTACACACACATACATGATAGTAGATAAATTGGCAATTATGAACGCAGGCTCTGGGAAAATACTTTAAATCTGTGTATTTTAGATCACATATATGCTTCGCATGGAAATTAACATGCATGTGCTACAACTCCATTCTTTTTATTCATAGGTTCTTGTGTGCAATTGTAAATAAACCTATTAAATTAGTTGAATTGATCAACACAAACATATTAAGTTTTGGGTTCCTGCTAACAAGTACGAATCATGTAACAGTAAAAGGTACCCAAAACATTATTATTATATTATTAGTTGACCCCATACAAAGGTTTGTATCATTTTATACTTGATAATTAACAAAATTGTACCACTTGTGCCTTTATAATAAGCTCCAGAGAGTAAAATAGTGACACAAAACGCATTCAACTTACATTTAAACATGTCTGTGTATTATGGAGGGGTTCTGTATATTTGTTAAATCATTCCATTGTTTAGTTTGTTGGCAATGACTGGCTTTTCTTGTTATACGATATGACTCTATGGTCTGTGTATTTATAATAATCCAGTGTGGTCATAATTCCCTTTTCTACAGAATGGAACCTCTTCCACAAAGAGCTTTTGTTCAGGTATGTTGACCTCTCGCCTCAAAATGTAATTCATCTCTATATACACATATAAACATGTTTTGATACCACTGCTCGAATAAATTTCTATTTTGCTAAATTCCCTCTTACAGGAATCCATTAGCAGGCGGCTTTTATGCAGGGTCAGGGATCGGCTTTCTGCAGTAATCACAAGGGAGCCAATTGATGTTGATTACCTGCACATGGTTATCTCTCAGGAATTGCAGTTTCTTCGAGCAGGGGCAGTCTATATGGATATTCCTCAGTGTGTAGTAGATGGTTTACAAAATCTAAGTGAAGTGATCAAGTCTCACATTTCAAACAGCACTGTTGCTCCATTACTTGACAGTGTAGCTGTAGTTGAATGGAATGGTACTGTGGGTCGACCAAAATTTAGCATTAATATCCAAGTCCTTGAAAATCTTCTAAGCATGAAACTACCAATGACCACTCTGGCTACTGCCCATGGCATTTCAAGATCCACACTTTACAGGAGGATGAGGGAGCATAATCTCTCAGTCAGAAACACCTACTCTGATATATCAGACATTGTACTTGATCAAAAGGTGAGATCTATCAAAGCCAGAATGCCTGATGCAGGATATCGGCTTGTAAAAGGGTCTCTACTGGCTATGGGATATCGTGTCACATGGAGTAGACTGAAGCTGTCCATGCAGCGTGTCGATGCCGCTGGCATTATTTCAAGAATGGTCCAGTTGACATGCATTGCCAGACGGACATACTCTGTTCCAGCTCCATTGTCTCTTGTCCACATTGACACCAATCACAAGTTGATCAGGTATTGTTTTAAAATGAATTACCATACACATTGATTATTTTAATCAAGAATTTTATATCACTGTTATAATGTCAAATCTTCTGAAAATTTGAAGGTACAACATAGTGATTTTTGGGGGTATTGATGGCTTTTCCAGGAAGGTAAGCCTGATCTGTTTTCTATAACTATTCTTTACATGATCACATCTTGTTTACATTATCAGTCTTGCTCAGAATATAACCCAAGTCATCTTTAAATCCTATTCCTGAACAGATTTTCTACCTTAATGCAGCTCGGAATAACAAAGCAGAGACTGCTCGAGGATTTTTCATGGATGGTGTGCAGAAGCATGGATGGCCATCAAGGCAAGGACCTTCTCTTTCATACCAGGCGTAAATAGTTTAGCCATCCAACCCTTGTCACACTACTCTGTTTGTCTCATTTAGAGTCCGAGCTGATCAAGGGGTGGAAAATGTGGACATTGCGAGATGCATGTTTACTGTGAGAGGAACCGGTCGTGGCAGCTTTATTGCTGGCAAAAGTGTCCACAACCAAAGGTAAAAATTGTATGTATTACTATATATGTTTACATTATATAAAACATTAATATCAAATGTAGCCACTTCATCATGTCATTTGCTTCCAGAGTGGAATGCCTTTGGAGAGATGTTTGGAATGCTGTAACATCTCAGTACTACAACTTGCTTCACATCTTAGAGGAAGATGGCTTCATTGACCTTTCAAATGCGGTTCACCTCTTCTGTGTGGGGTATGTCGTCATTCCCCGTCTACAACAAGATCTGCAAAATTTTGTGGAGACCTGGAATTACCACCCCTTAAGCACAGAGGGAAACTTGTCCCCGAATCAGCTTTGGAGGATTGGAACGCTACAAGTACCTGTGCCAGAGCCAGATCTGCAGGAGGTACTGTGTGTACTATACATTTAGCACAAGAACAAAGAAATGCAATTTAAAGTATGGTATTCATTAATTTGCTATATCACTCGAACCTAAATGAATAAATATTAACATTAGATCGTCTACAGTATGTGTATAAACGAGGCAATGGCTATATTCATAATTAATGTATGTGTTTGGTCCATCTCAGATCCTGCAAGCAGAACACTGGCATGATGAGGAACCTGATCCAGAGCATGGGTCACTGTAGCAGAGATGCCGTGCCCCTTGTCAGCTGAAGGTCTTGCTGCAGTGCAGCAAGTAAACCCCACCGTCGAGTCCTCTTCTTTTGGACGGGACATCTATATGCATGTCCTTCAACTGGCCTCATTTTTTGGATGAAGTTTGATTGATATACTTGATGCACATCTCATGTGCTTATTCTAAAACAAGTATGCACTTTTAACTAATCACAAATAAAGCACAGTAAATACTTATGTGTTTATTTTGCTCACTCACATTATAACAAGGTGGCATAAATAGCTGCAGTTTAAAATGATTCTGGAACATTTTGTTTGTTTCACTAAAGAATAGAAAACATAAAGAATAAGCACAAGTGAAACACAGAACCATGCTCTTGCCAACAACTATTTAACACATTTATCACACTCTATCAAATCCTGCACCAGACTTAATGGCAGTTTGCAGGAGTGTTTTAAAAGATTCATAATCTTTAATGTGGGCTACTGGGAATGTGATGGTGTCTGTGCGAGCACTGACACTTGGGTAACACACAGCGTGGTTAGGCATGGCGTTCAGACACCAATGATCAAATTTCACTGTGAGTTTGAATGTTTGCCGATCTTCCAAAAGCAGATGTCTGTGAGCTTGACCAGTCATCCACTGCATGACTGAGGATACAGTCAAAGCCTCTCCTGCAGTGTCGCCATCAGTTTGTGCATCTTGAAGAGAAATACAAAGTGTAGACCAGAATAAATCTCTCCAGTCATTTTATATGCAAACAGTTAAATATGATGCTCATTAAGACAGTTCTATGGTATAGAATTAGGGTGGAAATCTAAACTTTCAATCACAAATAATTATTTTAAATGAATGGTTGGCCATACCGTCAAGTTCTAGGAGGAAATCTTGGAAGCGCTCCAAGATTTTTGATTCCTTCACTTGCTTACTTGAACCACTTACACTCAACTCCAGGGCCAGATGGGTCATGATGTAATGTGAGTCCACCTACATTTCAAACATAGTGATACACAATGAGATTCCTCAAAACTTAGCTCGTTAAGAAGCAGAAAGGAAGTTATGGAAATACTATGTAGTACAACTAGTACAACACTCAAAGCAATACTCGTGCAAACTGAGTCGTCGTCTCTGAAGATGAAGAGACTGCGAGACTCTTCTGGCTTTGTCTGCATCACTTTGATGAGGTCACACACTTTCAGGCCCTCACACAGTTGCTGAAGCATGGGCATGCGCTTAGTCTTCACATGAAGTCGAATCGCCCTGAATACAGAAAAAATGATTTCAAGGAAAGGGAAATAATCTCCAAGTCAAGCTGTCCAGGTGTAGTAGTTAAGACTTTCGGGCAGCAGGCTGAGGAGAATGGCCTTGAACAAGGCTTTGCTACTACATGTAGACAACGATATACATTTCCTTTTAACCCGACATGGACATGTCAGTAAAATACATTTTGAGCATTGTAATTGGAGTGCCTTGGCCTCTAGCTCATTTCTCTTTACTCAAAATAAATGTTTCACATTGAAGCCAAAGAGCACCCTAGAAACAATAACCGATTATCATTATCCTTAAATTTCTCAAAGAAAAAATAAAACACAAGGCCTATGATTATCTGAGGCCACACTACAATGTGTTACATCAGCAGTAATATTTGATATTGTGTGAATAGCTTAATATGTTTTCTTTATGCTCCATGTCAACTTTGCCTGTGTAGCCACAATCCAGAATGGCTTGGATGTGAGGAGTCATGTCAGAAGCATCTTCAATCTTAAATAATCATACCAAAAATATTAAATTGTACTTTAATGCTTTGCATTCACAACACATTATACAATTTCCCAGGATACCACAGTCCATGGTTTACAGCTGAATAGACCAACATGAAATTGTTGCATCATTCGTCCTGTAAAGTGCCATAATACAATATGAACTGTTTTGGGCATTATATAAACAAGTAATTAAAACATTGTGTTGTGATGAAATTAATCTGTGTATGTTTTGCTAAAAAAATTCAACTTACCATTGTTATTAATGGTGATAAAGTAGAGTCATGGACGCCCGTAGATGAAAGGTTCTCAGAGAAAAGGTAGTCATTGCACCATTCTTGCATAAAACGTGGTGCTGGTCCTCCTTGAGCTATGCTGACAGCAAATACTTCACCAGCTGTCCTACAAACAGGAACAGAGGGTTTAAAATACTCAACATCAGTGCAGGGGGAGACCTCTGCTCAATTTTGTAATCATTAGGGGGAATACCTAAATAACCCTTCATCCAAATCATTCAAGGAATACTTTGGCATCTTCCCCCTTTCACTTTCTCCTTCAAAAAGTCATTTCTCGATCCCAGCCACCATTGCTAAAATACAAAACAAAACAATGAAAAGCATTACACAAGCTGAATTTTGTAGATTGTCAAAAAAGTAATTGAGCTCATACATTGACAAGTGCATTATTGTACATATGTTGTTAGCATCTTTAGCTGAATGGTTCTTCAATTCATTTCCCCCTGGGGCAAATAAACTTATGATGCTCAACTACTCACTTGACAGAAACTCCTTCTTCAGGGCCCCGTATCAATCCCTGCTTCTCCCAGGAATGTGATCCTCAAGGGATTCACAGGACTGACATTTTTTTTTACGCTTCCATAACTTCAGACCTCTTTCCACCATGTTGTCTCTGGATACACAAATCTCAAACGTCTTGCTGGAGTCCACCTGTGATCTTACCCACTTGACAACATCTTCCTCGCTGTAAAAAGTTTAAAATCTTGAAATTAGCCTCACATTGGAATGTATTTAATACCAACATATAAATACAGTACATTTCATAATAAATTAATTCTGTTAACTTTTATCAAGGACTAAAGTTCTACTGGTATTTAGTCTTGTGGATCAATCAGATGGTTAAATATCATTAAAATGCACAATTCATGTTTGGCAACATATTCAATAATTTGTTGACAGCTTTTAAATACGATATATTAAACAGAACATTTTACTTGTTCATAAAATTACAATCTGTACTTATTTTGATCATCCTTAACCCTAAACTGTAAGGCAATTCACCTCTGTTTCAGGGCGTGAGTGAAGACAGTCATTGACATGGAGTGCCAGCATCTGCAGAGGCATCTCTATTTTGCACTGTTTGCAGCTGGCTTTCGGCATCAGTGCAAACTCTGGTGCACTTGCAGGAAGAGGTGTTAGATCTAGTTCATCTTGGAGAGGAACAACATAGAACATGGTCTTTCCTGCAGCAGAGGAACATCTCAGTACGGACCCAGTGTAGCCCTCAGCCTCCAGAGGAACAGCAGAGAGTTTTCTCCTTCCATTTCCACCTGTGAAAACACAAACAAATGAAAATGACTGATTTTGGGGATGACCCCAAAACATGATGTATTCCTCCTCTTTTGGTTGTTTCAATTTAAGTACAGTAATTATGAACCTGTTGCTTTGTAAAGTAGCCATCTGTCCTCGAGATGTGCCATCTTTGGAAAGTTGTTTTTTAGTAGACTGGACAACTGCATTAAAATAAAAACAATTTGGAACAGTTTTATCATGTGAAAAATATTAGACAAAATTCTTACTCTTGACAACACATTCGCCATTGTGCCTGCTTCAGCCTATAAAATACCTCTGCATGTGTAAAGTCAGATGTCACTGACAAAGTCCTCTTTCCCAAGCCTGCCTGCATGAATGTCACCTCATCCGCTGAGGACGGAGTCATTTCAAGTTTTGATGCCACTAAAAAAAAAATCAGCTCAAAAGGCTCCACATTTTCAAAACCTTTGCAGGCATGTGACCTCTGGTTTGAAGTCGTTTCTTGCCCCTAAAGAATCCAGGGAAGGACCTGTATGATTTTAGAAGAATAATATTACTTTTGAATTATTATACTTCTCAACCAAGCGCACCACATCCAAGTATTCCAGAGTAAAGAACACAACAGTTGCCCTTAACCAGATAACTTTCTAAAAAGCTCAACAGAACTGATTTGGGTAAATAAAGGCATAATTAATGTTATATGACAGTTGCGTAATTGTACTGCTGCCAACATGGTATAAGACAGACTAATGACACATTTAACTGGCTCATTGACATGAGTGCATGCCTGTCTACCTGGCCATTTCAGTTTGCACTGACGATCTCTCCATAACCTGACTCTGTCCCTGCCTTTGTCCCTGAGGTTCTTCAGGTATGGCCCTTGAAATCAGGGACAGGAGATGTCGTGCAGCCTCCGTGGCTTCACGTGCATCATGCTGGAAAGGGATTTGAGATGTATGGACACGGTAAAAGGACGTTACAGTGTAATGCATTACTGTCACACAGGCAGTTTCGAAACAAATTATGCAATTACCTGAGGTCGTGTTTGTTGTTGGTTTCCATTCTGACATTAAAAGAAAAAAAGTAAGTATTACCATGACAGTATCAATGTAATGTTTGAGTGTAATTATTTGATTGAAAACACCAAGCAAATTATGAATAACTTGTGCCTCAGCTTTACTACATGTTGGGATCTAAAGGAGCGTGTTTGGGTTATCAGCATTTAAGAAACTGAATTCTTGACATCAATAGAATTATTGATGTATGTAACAATTATTAATGATTATTAATATAAACGGGGCACCACCCTGCGAACAGGGACCAATAACCAAACGATAAAACTAAGTCTCATAATTAGTAGTCACTCATAATGTCAATAGTCTGCGTATGACTATACATTCAGTGACAGTGAAGGTTTAAGTTCGAGCACAGGCTACTACATACAGTCTTATCAAATACATATGCACAAGTAATCACAGACGACTGCTCCTTAAAGTATAACAGAGTTTATTAAATCAAAATAATAAATGATCAAATCAATTAATATTGCAACCAACAAACGTTATCATACAATTTTATATGCCTAAACTAAAGAATGAATAAAATGGATGAGGGTGTATGTCTGTGTGTGTATGTGTGTGTGTGGGTCTGTGGGTGAACAGGAAGGAGAGTCTTACAGCTACCGCTAAAACTACAAAGATGGCGGCGTCGAGTGACGCTGGCCAAAAGGGGAGGGGCCTTAAGAACTACAGCTAAAAACTACAAAGATGGCGGAGTCGAGTGACTCGGACAAAATGGCAGTTAGGCTGCTGTATGTAATCACGTGTGCCTGGGCAGCACGTGATGTGAGGCGATCGTTTCAACGGGGTTTCTCCCGGGGCAGAGAGAAGAAAGAGAGAGCAAAGGTGGGGGTCATGAATCAAGCTTCTGCGTGCGGTCCGCGTTGTAGTGATAATGGGGGTGTCTGGCGTAACGTACACAACGTGCCGTTGTCGGTAGAACTGCCAGCAGTTATGTACGATAGCCGAGATTCCACACTTCACTCACAGAGCTGATTTAATGAGGAGAGCATACTACACGAAGTGTAATAAAACAAATGAAAAGAAATCAAATAAATCCCAAGCAAACAGTCATAGTTAATACACCAATACAGCGGAGCTTCTCTGCTCCGTAAAGAGTTGCATGATATCTCGATATCACGCGACAGTAACTTAAACACACAAAAACACGGGAATATCAACATATAAATGAATGACCTGAATTAAACTTACGTTAATTTAAGCTAAGCTATGCCCAAATGCCAAGACTCTTACTTGTCGATGCTTCGTTGCAACGTTGAAGTGTTCGTGAGCAAAGCGGTCCGTTTTCCTCGTCGGGAAGGGGGACAGGGGGGAGCTTGCGGGTCGGCGCGGCTTTGCAGCGGGCGCTGTGTGTCGCGCGGCGTTGAGCTGGCGCTGTTTCGGTCCGTCGTGGCGTGGCTCTGGAGCAAACGCAGACGTGAACTATCCTCGCTGCAGGGAGGACAGTGTAACTTCGGCTGAGACGACGTGGTCCGTAGGTCTCCCGGTAATCATCGGTCAGGAGAGGAGCGAGGCTTCGTCGGGCTCCTCTGTGCCGGTTTTTGCACAAAATAAAAAGAAACAAAAAGCAGCGAACGGATCGCGGATGCGGATTCGTCTCGCGGGCTGAGTGGAGCTGTACTCAACGTGGAACACTGTCGTTTCGTCCAGCAAAACGGCTCGTGACCTGTCAGGGTTTGAGTAGGGGAGAAGGGCCGTTGCTTCCTCGTGGTCTCCGTCGTGCTGGAGGGGGGAGGAGAGGCCGATGTGTCTTCATGCGTCCAGGACGAAGGTCCGGGCGAATTGAGCGTGGTGTGCCCCCTGTTCGACGGAGGTCGACGGGAAAAAGCGGAGAAGTGTGAACCTGCAGACAGTTTTGTAGAACAGGGGTTGAACCACAGGGGTCCTGGGGTCTCTTGGCTAATGTCAAACGGACCAATAGAAACTCCTGATACATTCAGCAGCGTATGCCCCGCCCACTACACCCAATTCAGCTTTTGGCTTCAAAACTTTTGGTTTCACAACTTTTGGTTCCAAAACTTTTAGTTTCAAAACTTTTAGTTTCAAAACTTTGGGATTCAAAGCTTTTGGCTTCAAAACTTTTAGTTTCAAAACTTTTGGATTCAAAACCAAAGCTTTTATTTTTTTAACAAATAAATTATTCTCAGTTTATATATTTGCTTTTAAAACTTTTTATTTTGCTTTTGAAACTTTTTTTTGCTTTGAAAAATAAAGACACAAATCTACCTTCATACTGTACCAAAATAAGACCGGATACAAAAGAATGTGGTCTTCAAAATAAACTTCAAAATGTGTCCAAAAAGAACAGCAATGTCGTGAACATTACGTTTCTATTTATCTTTTAAATTCTCGATTACTGTATACAAAGACTTTTCCACACCAGTGACACTAGATAATCAATTAGTAATTAGTAATTAATAATTCAACCTCAGGATGCTATGGCTATACTATACTATTCTAAATAAAAGTATAATATTCTTAATATATTTGTCATCATGATACCAACTGCCCCAAAATTCACATTTGGTGTGTTTTAGAATTGCATAACCTGTACCATAATTTAAAACAAATTAAAACAAACACGAGCATACCACAATTGAATCAGTGGTCCTAGCTTGCAAGTTAAATCGTTGGTTCATCATGTTAATGCACAATTGCAAACAAGTGCTCTCAAAGCCGTGGTGTTTTGATTCCCAGTGATGCCCAGGATGCTACATGCTATAAGCTAGCGGGCAACAACATGAGTAGAATTCCACTCTACGATGACTGATTTCATGTTGGAAGCTGCTACTCCTGCTACTCCCGCAACAAACTACGGTGGTGACGAAGACCAACACCAGTGGATCGCTAGCGAGTTAGTGAGCTGAGGAAGTGTTGACCGTTGTGCAGCACTAGTTGGCTAACGTTAGCTATAGCTAGCCACCACACCATAGGATTGACGGAAGCCGAGAGAGCGCAGCATTAGCATTAGCGTTAGCATTAGGGAAATCCTTCGCAGCTGTGTGCAAGCTGTCTGTGACGCTGAACACACCTCTACCTGCCTCAGCGGCCTGTGAAAGGCTATTTAGCATCGCAGGACTAGTCTTCAGCCCAAGAAGAGCGAGACTGAATTCTCGCAATTTTGAAAACCAACTTCTTTTGAAGATGAACAGGACATTTTTCAGTTTCAAGTAGTGATGGCGAGATGAAGCCTCATGAGGCCTCGCAACACTTCAGCCAATTGGTTCGAGAAAGGGTTCATTACTCGAAGCTTCATGTGCACACGATACCACCTACTGGCCAAGTGTATAATCACAGGCAGCTGTATCTGAACCACATAATGTGATGCATTGAATTTTTGTGTCTGTTATGGCTGTTGGGAATGACGGAATTACAAAAATGTATGACCAAATAATTTCTGTACATAAATTATGACATATGTGCATAATAAAATATTTTTTTTATGTATTCTGTGTGTGTACATTTTCCCAAAATGGTAGTATCATATGATATGGCAGGTTGTGTAATAATGTTATTATGTCACTTTAGGAAAATGGCATGGGCTTAAGCAGGCAGAGGACAGTGAACGTGCTTGTGGAACTAGGAAGAGGGGACTGAATATGCTTGTGTAACTTGGACAGTGATGTACAGGACACGGGACATTTTATTCATTTCTATTCAGAAATAACAGTTTCTCAACAGTTTTTGGTTTTAAACGATTCCTTTTTTTTGACACAACCTCTCCGGCCTTTGAAAACACCCTTTCACAGGGTACAGAAGATGCTGGCGTGCACAAAAACGCAAACACAAATGCCCTGAACCCAACATCATCCACAATACTGAAGGGCTGTGTGTTCTTCACTATCATGGAGACGAGGGCTTCATCCAGCTCTTGTTTTTTGGTGGCTGGTTAAAAGAGAATAAATACAGTGTCTGTTACCTGTCTTTATTTGCACAATAAACAAAAGTGAACAGGGAAAAATTGTGATGGTGCATTTGTAATATTGTAATGACTTACAATGGCTGGGTGAAGCTCCAGTTTCCTCCTTATTCTCATGCAAGGCACGGTAATGCCTTAACATGGATGAGGTGTTGTTATTGTACCCCAGCTCCTTGGAGCACAATAAACACCTCACCTTTGAATAAAATAAGAAACTGTGAAAAATACAGTTCTTGATAAGCAAACCTAATGTGTCTGAAATAGAGTTAGATTTAGCTTACCTTATTAGGAGTTATCAAATCAAAGTGTTCCCACACAGGGGAAATCCTCCTCTTCCTAGCTGGTTCCATCTTATCACCTATCCTTCTCTCCTCACTCTAACTCTCCAAACTATCTCTCTCTCTCTAAACTCTCCAAACTATATAAACGCTATCCACACTATCCAAACTCTCAACTGACCGCAACTCTCCACCAACAACCCACATTTTGAATGGAGCCTGAGTGGTTTATATTGCTGTCGAACCTCCCGGCAAAATCTGAACCACTTCCGGAAGCAGTCACGTGGTACAGCCGGGCAGCGAGGCTTCGGACGTCATCATTTGTGGCTCCTCCCCTACATGAAGCAAGCCTCGATACGCGCTTCGAGGAAACGCCCCCTCCATTACTCGACACACGCTTCGAAGCGTCGGCACATCTCGTAACATCACTAGTTTCAAGTAATGACTGGGTTACTTTCGCTGCTGCTTTAGTATTGATCATGTTTTGATATTTGAGTCATGTTGTGGATGATCAGATGGAGTTATGATGGTAGCAGTCGCCCAATTGCAGATTCAGCTTGAGTGCATCAAGGTTCGCTACCTGGCCAAATTGAAGGTTATTGGTAACTTGGATCCCTATACGATGAGTGCAGATCGTTTCAGTGCCGATCCTACTTATCTTCCATCGGTAAACTACGCCAACATCTACGCGTATCTCGTGAACACCCCCAGTCCTTACACGAAAGACGAGTTGGAGTGCTACAAAGGGCTCGACGCTTATAATCAGTTTGTCAGTGGATGGGTCCGAGACGTCAAAGCAACGGTCGTCGACAATTCTCATCTCGTCATTGGAAGGGTAAATATATACAGATCTGGTCAGATATTTAGCAATATTCAATGTTTACTCAGTGCAAACAGACACGTGTGTTTGTTTACATTGTACATGCATGTCATTGTGTGCGGTGTGTAGGAATTAACTTTAAACTAACCCCTAACTTCATCCCCCCCCCCCACACACACACACACACATATACATATATATATATGATCTGACGTTAAACTCATATCAAGCAAAGCTGAGGCTGCATCTCTGTGTTTCGCCTGTTGTACACGCTCGACACGTCTCTGGTACCGACTGCTGTCACGGGCCGATGAAGCTTCGGAAACCTTCTCATGTCCAAGTTTAATTTATATTTCCTTTATTAAATACTGTTCACAAACGAATTCGTAAATAAAATCACTGACCACTTATAAAGTGATCCGCACATACTCTAGTGTACGCCAAATTCCATTCCTTTATATCTCGTGAGATGCGTGACAGCCATTTCTCGCGACGTCGCTTGGATAGCTCCTTCGTGTCATTTCCTTGATGTGTAATGACCGCTGGCAAACGAAAGAATGATTTCTTGTCTCTATCAGCTCTGCTGCCACAACCAAAGACAGCACAAAAGTTCACCATGATCGATAGGTTATGCGACTCAGCCGTGCATGCCAGTGGCTTTGTGTGTACTCCAACATGGCCGACAGCTAAACTGTGACGTCACACGAGACCACTCTATTGTGTTCAAATCAGGCCCATAGGAGTGTTGGGGTCTGATAAATGGCTTCAACATGTGCTGTGGACAAAGACAATCAGGCCTTCACTTTGTCGAGCAAAGGGTTCATCCTGATTTGTAGTTGATAAGAGCAAAGGGATTTCACACTAGGGTGTGAATTCCCCCCCCCCCCCAAATAACCATGGTAACCGCGGCAATCTCATTGGCCGAGAGCCAAGAGACCCCAGGACCCCTGTGGTTCAGCCGATGTTCTATAAAACTCTCTGCTGCCCCCACCTCAAAGCTTTCCCCCTTCGACCTCGGTTGAGTTAGGAGGCACACAACCGCTCTCTTCGCCCGGACCTTCGTCCTGGACGCATGAAGACACATCGGCCTCTCCTCCCCCCCCTCCAGCACGACGAGGCCACGAGGAAGCAACGGCCCTTCAACCCTACTCAAACCCTGACAAGCCGTTTCGCTGGATGAAACAGCCCGCGATAACGAATCTGCTTCAGCGATCAGTTCAGCGCTTTTTGTTTCTTTTTCTTTTGGTGCACACATTCCGGCGAAGGAAAGACGACAACGCCTCCCTCCTTCACCGACGATTCCCGGTAAGACGCACGGACCACGCCGTCAGCCGAAATTAGATCACCCTCCCTGCCGCGAGGACAGATCACGTCTGCGTTTGCTCCAGCCGAGCCACGCCACGACAGACCGAAACAGCGCCAGCTCAACGCCGCGCTGAGAAGCACCCCCCCCCCCCTTCCTCTCGAAGAAAAAGGACAACTTTGCTCACGAACCCTTCAACGTTGCAACGAAGCATCTACAAGTAAGATTCTTGGCATTTGGGCATAGCTTATCTTAAATTAACTTAAGTTTAATTCAGGCCATTCATTTATATGTTGATATTCCCGTGTTTTTGTGTGTTTAAATTACTGTCGCGTGATATCGAGATATTACGCAACTCCTCGCGGACGAGAGAAGCTCCGCTGTATTCGTGTATTAACTGTGACTGTTTGCTTGGATTTATTTGATTTCTTTTCATTGGTTTTACTACACTTCGTGTAGTATTCTCTGCTCATTAAATCAGCTCTGTGAGTGAAGTGTGGAATCTCGGCTATTGTACATAACTGCTGGCAGTTCTACCGACAACGGCACGTTATGTACGATACGCCAGACACCCCCATTATCACTACAACGCGGACAGCACGCAGAAGTCTGATCCATGAGCCCCCACCTTTTTTCTCGTTCCTCCTTTCACGAAACACACACACACACACAGCTCCTAATTCTACCCCTGGGGAACCTCGTTCAAACGAGCGCCTCACATCACGTGCTGCCCAGGCACACGTGAGTACATACAGCAGCCTAACTGCCATTTTGTCCGGGTCCCTCGACTCCGCCATCTTTGTAGTTTTTAGCTGTAGTTCTTAAGGCCCCTCCCCTTTGGCCAGCGTCACTCGACGCCGCCATCTTTGTAGTCTTTAGCGTAGCTGTAAGACTCCCTCCTTTGCACACACACACACACACACACACATACACATACACACACAGACATACACCCTCATCCATTTTATTCATTCTTTAGTTTAGGCATATAAAATTGTATGATAACGTTTGTTGGTTGCAATATTAATTGATTTGATCATTTATTATTTTGATTCAATAAACTCTGTTATACTTTCAGGAGCAGTCGTCTGTGATTACTTGTGCATATGTATTTGATAAGACTGTATGTAGTAGCCGGTGCTCGAACTTAAAAACCTTCACTGTCACTGAATGTATAGTCATACGCAGACTATTGACATTATGAGTGACTACTAATTATGAGACTTAGTTTTATCGTTTGGTTATTGGTCCCTGTTCGCAGGGTGGTGCCCCGTTTATATTAATAATCATTAATAATTGTTACATACATCAATAATTCTATTGATGTCAAGAATTCAGTTTCTTAAATGCTGATAACCCAAACACGCTCCTTTCGTCCTAAACATAATGGTGCCCCGTGTGAGGCTACGTTATTCCAGTTTTGTTACAGTATATATGCACATTAATCCATAATTATTTTTGAATAATTAATTTTCCAAAAAAATATTTTTTTCGAAAAATTATTTTTTTTCTTCTTTTGAATGATCCAAATTCCTGAAACTTATTTCCCAAAATAGGTAGGCTTTGATCTTCAAAATCTTGTCTTGTTGTAATTAAATTTTTGATTTTAAATCCAGATTTTTAATCTTAATCTTTAATTCCCTTCTCGAAATTTTATTTCGTTTCCAGGTTTAATTATTTGTTTCATTTCTTAAAACTAACAGCCAGCTGTGTAGTAGATTTGATCGTTTATTTGTAATACCTTGCTTGCTTTCTTAAATCCCTCCAAAGAAGTTACACACAGCTGTCACAGGCCCAAAGTGCTAAACCACATTAGCATTTTCGCACCTCTGGCCGCAAAGCAGTAGTGATACCTCAGAGCAGCAACAGTAGAAACGTAAGTCACAGAGCTAGACATTTCACTGTGCGCCTGCATGAACCGTAACACTAACAGTAATTAACATCTAACAGTAGAAATCCTAAGTTACAGAACTAGACATTTCACTGAGAACCGTAAACACTAACAGTTTCCGTTCTAACACTAGGGAATTAACAACTACTGGGAGTCGCGCTCATTAGAGAGAATGAGCAACGAGAAATCCCCCATTCCTGGAGCTGTAGCTCCAGAAGACACCGCATTACGAGATGCGGTGGCTGATGTCCTCGGACTCACAGCAAAGGAAAGAGAGTACTTTGTAAAATACACTGCTGTCCTATGCGACGAGCAATTAGAGCAGCTGGTGGCTTATGTAAATAACCCAGCAGGTAACAGAGAGCGCCTGATTCAGAACGTAATCGGCGAAATACTGCTCATCTACCATCAGAAAATGCAGCTGCAAGCTGCCCGAACCCGGGCACAGAGCAACGAGCAGCAACGCGAGATCTGGACACTCCGAACAGAGGTTCAGGAGTTGTCACGTGACTGTAGAGCCCTACAGTCAGAAAATAGTAGCCTGCGCAGTGACCTCAGAGAGGTCAACCTAGAACTCTCTAAAGCATCAGAGAGTGGTGACAAACTGAAAGCGCTTCAAGGTGTTCCAGCAACCCCGGTAGGTACTGCTACCCCCTATCGAGCCTTTCAGCCCAGTCATTTCTTGGTCTCGGCTCCCTCATTCCCCGAGACCCGAACCACCTTGCATTTCTTGAAAGCGACATCCCCAACCAGGAGTAGAGAGGACCAACACCAGGTCCTAGTCGGCCCAGGTGGCTTCAAAACCACCTCAGGCGAACGCAATCCTCCACGCAGTTCACGCGCGCGACAAGAACTGACCCCATCCCCCTCAGGGAGGGAGGATGATAGTCGTTACCACCATCGCGAGTATGGAGACTCAGACGACTCGGACGGCTCAGGCCCCATCAACCTTGGAGGCCTGCGTACTCGACAGATTGAGTCTCTGGCGAAAGACGTAGAGCGCTTCAACCCCGATAATCACGACTCGGGCATCGATGACTACCTAAGGGAGATCGATCGCTGCCTCCTCGACCTATCGCGCCCCTCATTGCGCGAAAAGCTAAAGCTAGTGTGGAAAACCACTGCGCGAAGCGTCCACGCTTTCGTGGAAACGCTCCAGCCGAGCATCCGCGACTGCTATTCATCCCTTTGTCACGCCCTTAGGGAGGAGTACTCCCTGTACACCAACCCAGCTTCTGCCACCCTCGGCGCCTTTGCCATTTCCCAGGAAAGGCTAGAGTCTCGGAGAGACTACTTCAGGCGCTTGAGATCTGCGTACTTCCAAGGACGTAACGCCCCAGGTCTAGAAGACCATGCCTTCAAGTCGCTATTCTTGCACAATCTCCACGACAACGTGAGATACGATGTTACTATACACTGCAGAACAAGTAACCTCACCATGCCAGATATTAGGAAATACGCGCAACTTGCATGGGAGACACGCGGACGGCCGACAAATCGGTACGAAGACACCGCCATAGTCTTAGGCATCCAACAGTCGGGCGACTCCGACCTAGCGTCGGAAGACGACGAGAGGACTTGGCCTAGCGAGCCCTGGTCACCCCCGAGGAACAAACAACCCTGGCGGTCGAAAGACCAACAGAACCAGGGGGGTGAAAGACGCCCTCAAGGGCAACCCATCAGGTAACGCTGACTCGCAGCCCACCTGACTCAGCCAAGTGACCTTTCCCCCTGCTGCCAAGTCGACGTGGTAGGGGGGGGGGAAGAGAACTCAGCACACTTCCGGAAACGACCACTCCCATTTTCGCACCTCGTTCTTCAACCTTCTTGGGCGACCTTGTTCGCAAAGGCAATGCCCGGTATGTATAAATCTATACATATTTTTCAGTCTTACTGGGGGGTCATAACACTCTTGCTCTACCCGACTCCGGGTCAGAAACGAGCCTCATGTGTTCCCCCACCTTTTCGCATACACCTCTAGGGTGCCACAACCTTAGAGGCCCTTTCGAGCACCCTAGCTCGTAAGATATTTCGTCAACTAAGCCTTGTTCTCCTGCTCTGTCAGCATGATCCACCTCCAGCTTGTTCAACGAAGCCACCGCCTTCTTTCAGCCGAGTCATCGCCCGGGCCTGTCAAGTCGCCAGTGCCGTAGGTAACTGAACTTGACCTGTGCGCCGGACCTGTCTCCATCTCTAATTAGGAGGGTGGGGGGAGGGAGATATCACCAGCCCGCCATGACACACTCCAGAGTGAAACTGTTCGCGACGTTTCCCTGAGTGCTGATGGTAACGTGGGATATCCGCCCTCGCCACTTGAACAGCGCGAGGGGGGTGGGATCTCTGACAACAGAAACTTAGAGAGATGTACTTCACAGGAAGTACACTCTAATCTCGCCAGTGCCGAACCCAACCGGCAGAATGGCAGCTTACTATTGACTACTGACGTTTAACTGCATGCTCCAACTCACCCTGTAGACATGCACTAACCGCTAACACATCCAACTTCAACCAGAACAGTTGCATGACCTGACAAACCATTGTGACTGTAAACTGATGCTCCACTCTCATAGAGAACCCTTTGCATGCTTTATAGACTCTACCAGAAGTAACCAAAGAAGACATAACCTCTGCCGTAGCAGTCAGATTTAACCCAGGACCTCATCCGAGAAGGCTCAGCTGTCAACAGCTGAAGCAGCGAGAGACCAGCCTAGCTAGTCACACTAGCCGTGCTAAGAAATCTGTAAATCTGCTACCACTACTGTTATGCAACCCTCACAGGTACCTCTGGCCTATAGTCTTGGCAACGCAACTCCAATATCGATAGATTCTAAAACTTAGACACAGGACTCGCTCTAAATCTACCGATTAGAGAGAGATAGACGCACATATCATGTACTAATAGATCCAGAAGCGACAGACAAACTGGATTCCCTCCTATTCATAACACCACGTAGCCAACCTACGACTGCTCCGCCGACGGACTCCAGTCCTGTCTAGGAGTTGAACCAGTAACCACTGTTTGCCCCTCACCTGCTTCTTGTCTTTCTATTCTTTCCTTCTCTCTCTTTTGTTTTGTTTATTTGGGTTGGTACTTTCTTTGACACTGTGCCACAATGCTAGAATATCACAACATCATAATAGCGATTGAATTATTTGGGAATAATGTTTTGCTCACCTATGATATGAATTGTGTATGATAGTAGATGTAGGTAGAAGTAGTTAAAGTCATCTGCCCAGATGCCACCTTAGTCATCTGCCCAGATGCCAATGAACTCTGAACTTGAACACCATGAACTTGACCACTATGAACCTTGAACTCTATGAACAATGAACACTGCCTGTTTTAACCACTGCTTTTGGTCTCAGGAACACTTGGACTGTCTCACCTCTTCAGGTTTCCCCACCACATGGATGCACACGCCAGCCCTTGGTTTGCTCTAAAGACCGAAGCCAACATCTCGCTCTTCAGAACAAAGGGGGGATGTTGGGGTCTGATAAATGGCTTCAACATGTGCTGTGGACAAAGACAATCAGGCCTTCACTTTGTCGAGCAAAGGGTTCATCCTGATTTGTAGTTGATAAGAGCAAAGGGATTTCACACTAGGGTGTGAATTCCCCCCCCCCCCAAATAACCATGGTAACCGCGGCAATCTCATTGGCCGAGAGCCAAGAGACCCCAGGACCCCTGTGGTTCAGCCGATGTTCTATAAAACTCTCTGCTGCCCCCACCTCAAAGCTTTCCCCCTTCGACCTCGGTTGAGTTAGGAGGCACACAACCGCTCTCTTCGCCCGGACCTTCGTCCTGGACGCATGAAGACACATCGGCCTCTCCTCCCCCCCCTCCAGCACGACGAGGCCACGAGGAAGCAACGGCCCTTCAACCCTACTCAAACCCTGACAAGCCGTTTCGCTGGATGAAACAGCCCGCGATAACGAATCTGCTTCAGCGATCAGTTCAGCGCTTTTTGTTTCTTTTTCTTTTGGTGCACACATTCCGGCGAAGGAAAGACGACAACGCCTCCCTCCTTCACCGACGATTCCCGGTAAGACGCACGGACCACGCCGTCAGCCGAAATTAGATCACCCTCCCTGCCGCGAGGACAGATCACGTCTGCGTTTGCTCCAGCCGAGCCACGCCACGACAGACCGAAACAGCGCCAGCTCAACGCCGCGCTGAGAAGCACCCCCCCCCCCCTTCCTCTCGAAGAAAAAGGACAACTTTGCTCACGAACCCTTCAACGTTGCAACGAAGCATCTACAAGTAAGATTCTTGGCATTTGGGCATAGCTTATCTTAAATTAACTTAAGTTTAATTCAGGCCATTCATTTATATGTTGATATTCCCGTGTTTTTGTGTGTTTAAATTACTGTCGCGTGATATCGAGATATTACGCAACTCCTCGCGGACGAGAGAAGCTCCGCTGTATTCGTGTATTAACTGTGACTGTTTGCTTGGATTTATTTGATTTCTTTTCATTGGTTTTACTACACTTCGTGTAGTATTCTCTGCTCATTAAATCAGCTCTGTGAGTGAAGTGTGGAATCTCGGCTATTGTACATAACTGCTGGCAGTTCTACCGACAACGGCACGTTATGTACGATACGCCAGACACCCCCATTATCACTACAACGCGGACAGCACGCAGAAGTCTGATCCATGAGCCCCCACCTTTTTTCTCGTTCCTCCTTTCACGAAACACACACACACACACAGCTCCTAATTCTACCCCTGGGGAACCTCGTTCAAACGAGCGCCTCACATCACGTGCTGCCCAGGCACACGTGAGTACATACAGCAGCCTAACTGCCATTTTGTCCGGGTCCCTCGACTCCGCCATCTTTGTAGTTTTTAGCTGTAGTTCTTAAGGCCCCTCCCCTTTGGCCAGCGTCACTCGACGCCGCCATCTTTGTAGTCTTTAGCGTAGCTGTAAGACTCCCTCCTTTGCACACACACACACACACATACACATACACACACAGACATACACCCTCATCCATTTTATTCATTCTTTAGTTTAGGCATATAAAATTGTATGATAACGTTTGTTGGTTGCAATATTAATTGATTTGATCATTTATTATTTTGATTCAATAAACTCTGTTATACTTTCAGGAGCAGTCGTCTGTGATTACTTGTGCATATGTATTTGATAAGACTGTATGTAGTAGCCGGTGCTCGAACTTAAAAACCTTCACTGTCACTGAATGTATAGTCATACGCAGACTATTGACATTATGAGTGACTACTAATTATGAGACTTAGTTTTATCGTTTGGTTATTGGTCCCTGTTCGCAGGGTGGTGCCCCGTTTATATTAATAATCATTAATAATTGTTACATACATCAATAATTCTATTGATGTCAAGAATTCAGTTTCTTAAATGCTGATAACCCAAACACGCTCCTTTAGTTCCCAACAGGAGTTTACAAGGCAGGTGTCCTTTCTCACAACACTGACCTGATGCATCAAGTGGATATGTTTTGCTGAACACAATATTATGCGTTTGCCCTCTACATCCTCTAGTTGGAATGAGCAGACTTATAAACGTACTGTTACAACTCCTTCATAGTGTCATATTGCTTTTCGGAGAATTATGATGATAAGTTCATAGTAGATGCAAAAGTATACTTATGTACAATATATTGTGTTGAACATTGTTGCTCCTGGATGGATCACAGCCAACCCAATTATGTTCAACACAGCTCCATGTCCTTGGTCATGGTGCCACAGCACTTAAAAGAATAAACTTCATCATTCTCACAATTCTGACCCTTTGCTTTTTTATTAACAGCATTTACTTGTACTTTTACTTTCAATGAACAGGTTATGATGTTCATTTCATGTTCAGGTTATGATGTACATTTAATATCAGAAAATTACTTTTGATACTTAAGTACTTTTGTACTTAAGTACAATAAATATCAGATACTTTAAGACTTTTACTCAAGTAGTATTCTAATAGGTGACTTTTTACTTTTACTGGAGTAGTTTTCCAGTAAGGTATCTTTACTTTTACTCAAGTATGGCTTTTGAATACTTTATACACCACTGCTGATTCACCAAACCTGCTTGCTAAAGATAGATTTGATTTTGTAGCGAGTAACGAAGGTTTCAGGGGAAATGTATCGGAGTAAAAGTATCAGTTTTCTTTGCAAAATGTAGTGAAGTAAAAGTAAAAGTCAACAGAAATATAAGTAGTAAAGTAAAGTACAGATACCCAAAAAAACTACTTAAGTACAGTAACGAAGTATTTCTACTTCGTTACTATACACCACTGATTACATGTATGTATGTACATCTGTGTTCCTATTCTGGATTTATCCATAATGGCGAAATGCAACTGAATATGTGCAAAACAAAGTCCTTATCACAGCAAATGATCAGATGAGTGTTCAAAATGTCATTCAGTATGGTTAAATAAACCCAAACTCAACATTCAACATGCAGGATGGATTTCCCTACAGTAACTACATGCTGATCGTGTTGCATATATTTACTGGAATGCATGCATACTTAGTATGTATGCACACATTGATCTTTGATAGGCGTTGATTATTTTTTTAATTAAAAATAGAAAAATATCATCCAAATAAGATGTAGAAAAATGTCCATTATTTTGAAGCTTTGAGTGTGTTGTGGCTGACCTGAAACATCCGGTTGCCAGCTGAATTGAATGGCATATCTGTTGGTGTGTTGTTGAGGAACGCTATCTTTGTGGTTCCCATTAGAATGCTCTAACCCGCAGTCTCGCTGTTCGGCTGAGCTTCTGCGGGTGTTATCGGTTCTGCTGAACCCTGTGCGCCTCGGTGAGTACCGCTAACATTGCTCCGTGTTTGACGATGCACCGCTTTAACTAACGTTACTGGCTTAACGTATGTGTGGATATTGTATGCCAGTGTCGTTTTCAATAGCAGGCATTTGTTCCACTCCAAGCGGAGCATTCGTGCCTCGTATTCGATGACATATTCAGACAGAGCTCATATGCTGCAACCGAGAGTCACTGGCCGAGGCCTTGTAACGTTAACGGTCTCTAACAAGCCTCTGTCCGCAGGACCGTAACGAGCCTGCTTGTGTTTAGTTAGCTGGAACCGTATCGCCGCTAACCGTTGGCTAACTAAAGCTCGCTGCTAACATTAGCTATTGTAGCATTCAGTCAACATTGTAATATTTTATGAATTCCGTTCGCAACATCACCGTTATTCACGGTATTTAGACCACTACTGAGTTGGCTAATAGCTGAACAGTACCGTTAGCCAGTTAGCAGCGACCTGTTCCCGATACGAGCACATGCACAAGAAGCAAGTTGAAAAAACAATGGTATTTTAATGTAGCCCTGCATGTTGACACATACAAGTACATTATGCTTTGAGCTTTGACCCCATATGATCGACGTATTAATTCAGCATACATCCGATGCACTTGAGTATTTAAGTAAAATCAACTTCTTATTTCGTCAGCTGTTATTCTCAAAATACCCTCCACCTAAAATACACCGGGCTGGCAGTGTAGCAGAGATTACATTAATCTCTTGTGCAAACCACCGCGGAGTCTCCATTACTGTATAGTAGGTATTCTGATGACCTGTTACTGTAGCGCTGGTTTACACTTCATGGCACACTGTTTGGGGAACTGCTCTTAAAATCCGTAACACTGTTTGAACTCCACGGGATCACCTTTTGGTAACGGACATCATGTTATGCTCGATGACTGTAACACACGCATTTTAGGTTGCAATGCATAAACATGTCATATAAAGGTGCAACAGCAGAAACTTCTGTATCCTTAATGTGATCATCAAGCTGCCTCTTGTGTGCATGGCATGTAATCGGATCACAGATCAGCGTCCAGGTGACCACGGCCACAGTGTATGTGGGGTCACAGTTCTGAAGTCAGTGGTTCTGTTTGTTGAGGGACCAGGGCCTATTAGGTTTAGAGCCAGACAAATACTGGGTTTTTGAAGCTGATACTAATATTGGTGTTTGACAGTTAAGAATTTCATATTGGCTATTATTATTAGGGCCCGATCCACCGAGCGAAGGCCCTATTGAAATTGTATGGGGTATTCTTTCTATGATTTATATTTTTCTGGGGATGGAGCTTGTAGGGGTACTTGGAATTTATGAAAACTCACCATTTTTGCACCCCTCTCACATCTGGTGGAGAAACTCTGCTGGCCAAATTTGCATATTTGTGTGTAAAGAACTGGCTCTCTAGCGCCCCCTAAAAGTCGGACCGGCCACGCCCCTCGGCCAGTATGTCCGATTGACTTGAAATTTGACCCACATGTCCGAATCCGCTAGATCTAAAAAAAAACCTCTCAGACTCCTAAGCTCCGCCTACTTAGATTTTCCGCCATGTTGAATTTAGTGTAAAACCCATTTTTGCTATCTCCTCCTACATGCTGGGTTCGATTGCTACCATATTTGCTGTGGATTATTATTGCATCTACCTCATCAAAAGTTATCAAAAGCTTTCTGATATCTCTTAGCGTTTACAAGATATGGACCAATAAACTTCTTAGGGGCGTGGCTTAATATCAATACACATAACTTCTCAACCGTTTGTCCTAAAATTCCAAAATTTGCAGTATATGTGCACATTGCATGCTGTAACATACCCTGAGAATTGTTTTGCATTCAACCACTAGGGGGCGCTACAGAAAACCCGCGAAGTTGGCCTTTTTGCCACTTTTTGCAGATTTCAGCCTTCGCATTTTAACGAACTCCTCCTAGAGAATTTATGCGATCTTAAGACCTTTGTGATTAGAAGTTATCAAAATCTCGCGCTTTCATCGAAGAACCTTGACGTGGCGTGGCGGCCATTTTGCCTCATTGTTTTTGAAAAAATAAGTTCTTATAAGTTCTAATAACCCCAAGGTACATTATCCAATCCGCACAACTTCTTATGCATGATGCTACATCAAGCTTGAACATATTTCAATTGAAAAAAATTCAGTAACTCATAGCGCCGCCTACTGGCTAAAGGAAATGTCATATTTTATACCTTTCTTTATTCCTCCTAGCCTGATGACCTGATGAGTCTCAAATTTGGTACGGACAGACTTAAGACATTGATGATGCATCATCATGAATATTGTGCGCTTTCGTTCAACGCTGTTGCCGTGGCAACGCATCGTTCGCCATGAAACAGGAAGCTGATGGTTTAGTATGTTGGGATGCTCAGAAACTCATGAAACTTTGTAGATGTGTCATAGGAAGACATAGTGTATATGGTTTTTTGGCTTGGCCATTTTAAATTGCCTCTATAGCGCCCCCTACAAGATTTCAAAAGAGCAGCCCCAGCGCTACGTTTGAACTACATGTATGGAAGTTGGTACGCATATGTATCCTATGGAGACTTAAAAATAAGTCTCTTGGGTCCATGCTCTAAAACCCTACCGGAAGTCGGCCATTTTGATTTATGTGTCATTTTTCCATCGATTTTGGCCTATTTCTAGTTGCTATACTTTAACGAACTCCTCCTAGGGACTTCATCAGATCCACTTTAAATTTTGCCAGTACCATGTCAAGACCGTTGTGATTAAAAGTTATCAAAAGATTTACGTTTGACCTAATCGTTTAGCCGTAGTGGGCGGCTACTTTATGTGACTCCCCATGAAAAAAGCTGACGTAACTCAGCTGCACTTCTTCCAAACAGTCTCAAATTTCACATGCTTGATAACACTCATGGCCTGAGGATGTATACAAGCTTAATTTCACTCGTACTCACACCGCCACCTGCTGGTGAAAGGAAATCTGCGTTTTCTGACAAACTGCATCCGATTTACGTGACTTTTACACAACGTAGTTTACGCTTGACGCGGAGCAACACGATGCACGCGTTCTGTAGCGCCAGGCAGCGGACACAGGAAGCATCGGACTATTTGCAAAGCGTCATTTCTGGCGTCAGGTGGTCCACGCGGGATTAAACACGTCTCGCTCGCGGACACGCCGTCCGACGTTCTCGGACGCGCAGGCCGGAGTCCCGCCGGCACCCTGACGCGCACATGGCGAGGGCACGTTCATCGCTGCTCGCAGCTTTAATTATTATTATTATCCTTGTCATTATTACATGCTCAAAATCCCTTTTCTGATGATGAGGCCCTACATTTGTTCAGTACTCTCTGGTGGACAAGATATGTACTAGTAGTGAGCCATTTCAAAGGTGTCAATTAACATTTGCTTTGGACACTTGCACTTAATGGCATTTTCATACTTTAGAGCCCCAAAAATCCCATAATATTAAATGATTCACTGTTAATGAATACATTCATTTTATATGATTTTTTTTTTTCCCTATCTGTTTTCATACAGTACATAAATGTTCAGAATGTGATGCTTCGTAGCTTGGGAGTTCTCCCTGCTATAGCTGCCTTCATGTCAGATAGCCAGAGCTGATTTTTAGAATAGAACAGATCAATTTTCTTCCATGATCTTTTATTAATACAACATTAGTAACAAACAGAAGAGATGTGTCAACTGAAGGCTTACATTTTCCAACATATTTCCCAGCGTTGCAAAGAGAACCAACAAAAAAAAGGTTCTGAATCACTTGAAATAAAAAGTTGCCCTTATTGGCAAATAAATAATACAGACTCCTCTTCAACCAAATCCTCCTATTATGGTAACAGTGACACAATGGATGTCCACATATCAGTGGCGGGCCGGGCATTTTATACCTGGGCCTTCAGTGCTGTCCTACTACAGTTGAACCTCCTCCTAATAACCTCATGATGACGGGATGCTGCGTCATTAACGGGCAATGCATATTGTCACAATCAATGTAATTAACCCAATGACAAGAACAAACTCACAAGAAGCAGTCGCATATATTTATATGACAACAAAGCATGTAGAATAACAGAAACCCAAATAATACGACTCAACAGGCCCCTGCACATTCCAGCAGAACTGCGGCGCTAAAACCCGCATTCCACCACACACTCGAAACGTTTTCTGTATCGAGACATAATCTTTCAAGAGAGAGTCACGATGCATCTTGCACCTTGCTTTGAGAATATGTGGCTGTAGTGTTCCCAAGGCAGGTGCTTTGAAAAGTGCTGCTCTTGCACTATGGCCACTATTTGCCTGTTTACTGTACCCTCAACCGAAGTAGGATGGCTGTTGTGATGGACAGCCTGTTTTGTCTCAGACTTGAGGAAGATATTTGTGCTCTTTAAGTGGTCTTTTACAGTCTGTCTGATTTCTGCTTTGACTAAAATACCGTAGTGTCCAGCTGTACGGGCTCTTGTCAAATGAAATAAAGGTTAGCTTTAAACTGAGGTCGTTTTCACTACTCGGGGAAATCAATTTGTCCCAAAACTTCTCAACAAGAAGCCATTGTAATCTCTATTCAAATCCTTCATATTCATTTAGTCAGTACTTGCAATCAGTTGAGAAGAGATCAGTAGCCTATGCTCACATAAAACTTAAACAAATGCATTTGACACATTTGTTAAAATGTAAGTATTAATAACATATTTCAACTGTTGTTAAAGCCTTTATTTCAAGCCGATGTTGTAAGCGCATTGGAACATCTGTCTGTCCCACAGCAGGATGGGATCCTTTGTGTTATTTCTATCATGTGCAGCTGCAGGAGCTGAGTGCTGACTCTGCATGTGTCTGTGTAAATCCAGCTGATGTGATCTGTGTGTGTGAGACATATAGTGCTGTACCTGTGTCATATATCTAGACAAACAAATTGACAAAGGGCCCTTTAAAGTGCTCTGGCTCCTCGTGTGCTGCTGTGTCCTCAGGTTGAATGTGGATCTTGACGTTTGCTTCATTCCCGTTGCTTAGAATGGCCGTTGGTGATGATCAAAACAAGGTGGACAAATAAAAGACCATTAGAGCTTTTCCATTAACAGTTTTGGCGTGCAGAGTAGTTGCACACAATTATGTACTGGGACTATTTTCAATTCCTGCATCATCCAGTGTCTCTTGTTCTTTGTGCGCACGCACACACACAGCTTCACTGTGGCAAGAAGGCATGGCTGTTAGGATGGGCAACTTGTTAACATCAAAGCCAGCCTCTTGGTGAATAGGAGGCTGAGAGAGGGGCTCTGTTTACAGGCTGTTGATGGGCCCTGGCACTGCCATGTGGCACTGGGCAGCTGCCAGCTACAATGAACCCCAGTGAAGCAGGGGGAGGGAGGGAGGGAGGGACAGGCAGCCATTGCAAATAGATTAAAGAAAGCTACAGCCAGCTTCTCCCTCCAGAACTCTAACATATTTGAATCTATTTCTCAGTTGTCTGGGTCCCAGTCATGAAGCAATGATGTAGTTTCATTATAAGATTAATAAGAGAAGTCTATAGAGTTTGTGCTGCTAACACACTGCCTTTCTTCTCTCTGTAGGTGCTAATGACTGTGATGTAGCGATGCGTGTGCCCTGGCAGAGTTTGACTGTAATCTCTACCTGGTGACAGACCCTTGGGCCTTTTTCATTTCTGTCACCACCGGACTGTTCCAGCCCCTGCACACTTATAGTAAAGTCAGCCATGCTGGATGCAGCTGATTAACGAGTAGCGTTTGGAACTCAAGTTTAAAAGACTGCCATGTTTGTGTTAGAATGAGAAATTGAGCAGAGGAGAAGTGGAAAGCGAGTGAGACTGAAGGGGCCAGAGTGCGTGTGTTGGTGACAGAGAAGAAGAGCCATCCTTTCAGTGGGTTGGCGGGACCTGAGGATGACGAGCCTGTTCAAGCGCAGCAGCAGCAATGGAGGCTCCGGAAGCGGTGGTGGGGGCGCCAGTGGCCAGGGGCAGCTCAACAACAGCAGGCCCAACCGGCAGGTCCGACGCCTGGAGTTCAACCAGGCCATGGAAGACTTCAAGACCATGTTCCCCTCCATGGACTATGAGGTGATAGAGTGCGTGCTGCGCTCCAACAACGGAGCGGTGGACGCCACTATTGACCAGCTGCTCCAGATGAGCATCGACGGACAGGGCTCAGACGACAGCTCAGACTCTGATGACAGCATTCCACCAGAGGTCAGTGGAACAGTCCACTCAGTCTAATGCTGGCCCAGCCTGATAAACCAAACTTATTTCAATGATTACCAGTCGGGTCTGTGACAGATAGACATGTTGAGATGATGGGGAAAAGAGTTAACATACACCGACTACTTTTGGGCCACATTGGTCTGCGTGTGCTGTAACCATGATCACTATAGGTCGTTTACGCCGAATACTTTTATGTTTTATTTAAGATTTCTTTGTTTGCTCATAGTATACGATCACAGACCCCAAAAACCTTTGGTATGAATAACCTTTTTGACAGCAAATGTATCCCATCTACAGGAGAAGTGGCTGTAAGCAGTGAGCTAACAAAAGACCTGTTGCTATTTTCTGCAGATTAAGACAGGCTGGTTCTTTCTATTTTGGGAGTTCCTAGCGTTCTCCTGTTGCACATCACATGCGCGATGTCGTACATTACCTTGACTTATAAATACATGTGCTGACTCTATTCAGTCACAAGACATTGGCCCAGGGCTTCATGACATGAGGCTGAGCCAAGCACTAATTGATTTTGAAGATTGAATTTGATCCCAGCGAAGACGGGTTAATGAAACAAGGCTTGTGCTGCGCTGTCTGTTCCTCTCTAGATCCTGGAGCGAACACTGGAACCTGACAGTTCAGATGAGGAACCACCTCCAGTCTACTCCCCACCAACGTATGATATGCACATTTATGACAGGAAATGCCCAGAAGCCCCACCAACTCCCCCGCCAAGGTAAGGAAGAGGGACTAAACATTCACATATAAGGAGCTGAGACCCTTTTTTGTTCTCTTTGGGTTTTCGTATCACAAATGAAGTGTACCTCTGATTTTGTTAAATGGATGGAGAGTTTGTATGTGGGAGAGTTTGTGTTTAATAGTGTTGCTTCTGGTTTAGAACATTACAATACTCTCATTACAATGTTCCTTGCGGTATTCTCAGACGCCAGAGAGCGTCCAAACAAAGTGTACTGTGAAGAAGCAAGAAGACAACGAGTGTAATTAAAACAAACAAACAAACAAACAAAAACACTATAAAAACCATAAACCAACTGCCACAATGCCTCGGAGGAAGTGTAATAAACTGTAATCTCATATTCATGGATACTTTATTGCCTTTGTACAAGCCCTGTAAAGAAAGAAGTCAAGTATTTAATGCATTATAATGAAATGAAAGTTGAATATCATGTAATCAATTTTGATTTGGCTGCAAAATATAAATACTTAAATGTATACTTTCTGGCGTGTGAGTATAAACCAAGCGTAACAGCTGCATTGTGTATGTTTTGTAGGTGTATGGTTTACCATGTTCAGTCTTACTTTAGCATGGTGTTATTTTGCTAACGCAAAGTAGTAGCTAACACACATTTTTGCAAATATTTGGTGGTGAACCTTTGACTTGAACAGGTAGGTGTTAATCCTGCTAGGCTCTAGGACCACAGTTCTAAGAGGTTTCGGCCCTTACCCCGGAACATCACCTGGTGAACCGGGATGTCTCGCTGATGTCCTCTGCAACTAAACTACTTAAGGAGTTGCTAGCTCCCCATGTCTTGTCCCGCCTTCTTAGCCAGAGCTTGCCTTCTCTGCCTCTGTGGATACCTAACTGGTGGCCTGTGGGTGCTGGTCTCTCCTATCCTGAGGAAGCCACTCCTCTGACTCCCGTTGGAACCTTGTGGCCTGCCTTATATCACAAGTAGATGTTGCGATTAGGCTTCATCCTCCAGAGACTTTGGACATTAGTGTCAAATGTCATGGCAATGCATCCAATCGCTGTTGGGATATTTCACTCAAAATGGGAAAGGTCCCTAGTGTAGGATTCATCCTCTGAAAACCACACAATGCTTCATGGCAGTCCATCCTGTAGCTGTTAGATACAGATCAAAGTAATGGCTCGGCTGGCTGACATTGCCATCCGTACAGCCATGCAGCTTGTGTGGCTAAAATAGAGGGTAGACCACACATGACAATGCATTCTGTGCTCACTTGTTAACATTATAACACAATCAAAATACACTAATTGTTAGATCATTCTTAAAATGTAATCAACACTTTTCTTTGTAAGACATTGTTCCTCTGAGTGACTCATCAGTTGTTTCCTCTTCTATAAGGTCCTTTTTTCTGTTGATGAAATATGGGAACTGAATAGATGTTTATCTTGTCAGACCATTTTGTGAGTGGGCAATTTGAAGGCCAAAATAATGAATCGTATTTTGAGATGGGTCGAGGTAAGTTGGCATGTACTTAATGTAGTTGGTAGAATTTCTTATGTGTCCTGTTACTCCATGGGCTCCCATAGATTTGAAGCCCAGCCCCCACCAGGTCACCAGCAGGTCAGAAGTTACCGCAACTGGAACCCTCCTTTACTTGGAAACCTCCCTGATGATTTTCTGCGGATCCTGCCACAGCAGTTGGAAAGCATAAAGGTAAAAAATGTCCGCATATACAGTGGATGTTAAATGGGTGCATTTGGTTTAATTCTTCTTCAAAATGTACTTTCATTTTGTCATAAAATATACATATGCATTATGAAATGTAGTCTAGAAAGCAGTGTTGGTTGTAAAAACAAAGTGCTTCGTAAACAGAAAACACGAACAATACTGACCAACACTCTAACTGCCAGGCTTCAGCAGCTACATTAATTCAAGCACAGTAGCTTATTCAAGATGGCCAGCCAATGGTACTGTACAACCAGGGATATCCTCATCAATCACTGATGACTTTTAGTTTGTGTTTGCTCATTTACTGCCATGAGGTCACTGATCTGGCTGTCTGATCACCTGGGCAGCATCCTGCAGCTATGTCTTTAAATAGACTTAAATGATCGGTTTTGCTGTAGGAGGTCAAAGGACTATTTTTGTTTCCACAAAGTTAAGCTAATGACTTTTACTCGTTTTCATTCTTCTTTTTTCTCCAAACATTCCAGTTTCCATACATTACAGAGATCAGTTGGAAACATGCTGGAGTTAAGTAGTCAATTAGTGAACATCAAGTGCAAAAAAAGAATATTTGTCCGTGTTACATTATGGTAATGCATGCGAGAGCAGGTTGGTTTGAGAGGTCTAAAGTGCATTAAACAATCATCTACCGTTAGACATGAGTGATTACACAACTCAAACCTGGTTTTAAGCATTTTCCAACCACGATAATATGGAAAACAATGGTTTGAAGTATGGATCTAAAGCTGGCAGTTGATTAGCTTGATCTAGCATACAGACTGCAGATAGGACAAGTGTAGCCTAAGTTTAAATATGCTGAAAACTGAATGAACAAATGAAATGAGTTTGTGCATGGATTTAACAAACTAGATCAGTCAGCTGTGTTTAAATGAGAATCGGTGGTTTTAGGGGCGCTACGTACTAGAACTAGTTAATCTACCCGCCCAACACTTCAGAGTATTCTGCTACAGCGAGGGTTTCCAGACAGGAAACGGTCGTGAGCTCAGCGATTAGTATACATGTTACTTGGTCAGGTGATGAGGTGCTTTCCCCCTGCCTCCAGTCTGGATGCTACTCTAGGCTAACCCTCCGTGCTGACATCAGCTCTGTATTTAACACACCGACATGATGTCTCCTCATCGCACTGTCAGAAAGAAATGAATATTCTCCAACATGTTTACCAATGCCTGTACAGTATTAATGGCAGGAGTAGTCCTGATATTAACCAATAATCTCTCCTGTCTTTACCTCAGCAAAGCTCTCAGAGCAGTCTATCCCAGCCTTCATCGTCATCGTCTTCCTCAGTTTCTTTAATAAGCCAATGGACGGCCCAGTCTGCTTCTCAGTCTGGAGCCGCGGGGACCTCTGGAAGTCCAGGTCTGACAACAGGAGCTACAGAGCAAGACAAGAAGCTGAAGCAGTACCTGGAAGACGAGCGCATCGCCCTGTTCCTGCAGAACGAGGAGTTCATGAGAGAGCTGCAGCGCAACCGCGAGTTCCTCGTCGCCTTGGAGAGAGGTATGACTGTCTGTTCGACCCATTATACACCGAGAAATTCTGCTCACAATGTCGCCATGAAGTCAGTGTCAGTAGCTGTACTGTAGGATATTTAGTCACTGGTAATAATGTATAGATTTGATGTGGGAGGTTGTGAGATATTGAACAGATATTATTGAGATATTGTCCTTTTTTAATAGTTTCATCATCAAAGGTTCGCTGTGGAGTGTTGGACCTCTGGTGGTGCTGTGGAACTGTTCCGTTTGTCTCATGCATGCGCACGAGGACTCTTGGGTGAAGCAGTACACACTCCTACCAGTAGTTTCACACTATTCTGCTGATCCATAGGTGTTGGTAACAGACCAAGATATGCTGCAATGTGCCAGCAAAGGCAGGAAGAAGAAGACTGCCAGCTGTAAAACATTTAACAATGCTGGATTTCAAATATAAAACACGGCGTAGCAAGTGTTTTGTGAGGGAGGAAATACTTTCAACCCATTTGTTGGAGCTCAATGATGCACACGATGGGTTTTAGTGAGCAACACTGACTGTTACCATGTAAAACTCCACAGGGCACCTTTTTAAAAGATTTTATTTGTGCTGTTATCCCCATAATTTGCCTTGATGCTCAAGTCCTATGCCTGTCTCTTTGGAATTATTTGGTCCAAGTATTGAAATTTAAATGTATGATTACAAACTAGACCGCAATATCAGCATCCCAAAGCTGGTCCAGTGCACGCAGACGCACGCAGAATACACGTGACGTTGATTGATGCGTGGAATCCAGATTCAAAAGCGCAGGTTCCGCCCAGAAACTTTTAGTCGTATGCCGTTTGAAACGTGCTGTGGTGAGCACAACGAGCTGATTTGGCATGCAAGGCAGTCACACTATGGCGAGTGCAAAGGAAACGGCGGCGCTGAAAGATCAGCTAGCAAAAGACCAGCAGCAACGGAGAGAGAGTTGTGTAATAGCAGCGTGTCGGCGGTGCTCATTGCTGTCGAGGATGCGAATGGATAAAGTTTAAATATAGTGCTGTACTACATGAAACAATTCTAATGGTGAGTTCAATTTTGTATTATTTGATTTATTTTGTATGGATCGGTGAACCATGACTCCTAACAGCGATATGAACTAACCCGTGACGTGTACTACTGTTACATTCATACTGAAGAATTTAAAATCTTAAATGTGGAATCCCAGTCCGGGTGTGAACGCATTCCTTTCGGGTTCTAACTTGTGTTTTGTGAATTTGGTTATATGAGCAGAGTGGAGGTTGGTTTTTCTATTGGCCAAATGAACTGCCATTCGTAAGGCGTGGCCAAGCCAGCATTAATAACCTATGAAGTTTCAGATTAAATCATTACCAGTGAACGGATTTGCGATCAGGTGACTAATATTGACTCACAAGGGAACAAAGGCCCTGAGACGAACAGCTCTATTGACCCCTGGCTCTACACTGCGTGCACAATGATTAGGCAAGTTGTATTTTTGAGGATTGATTTTATTATTGAACAACTACAGTGCTCTCGGTCAATCCAAAATGTTAATAAATCCTCAAACCTGAATATTTAAGAAAGTAAAAGTGAGGTTTTGACTTTCTTAGGAGAATATCTGTGCGCACAATTATTAATTGTGCGCAACTAAATGAAAAACGAAAATGTTCCCATCTCACTTGTTTATGTGGTATTAATTCTTAAAATATTTTCAAGTCGCATATCACATGACATGTTTAAGCTAAGTCAAATAATTGAGGACTGCCCGTGCCCAAGCACGAGGGCCAATGGGGAAACGCAAAGCATTGAATTGTGTAACTCGGTCACTCACTCAGTCAGGGGCAGGCTTCCCCTCTAGCTCTGTTCAGTATCCAGCCTACTGTACAGCCATGACTCTCTCGTTGATTTTAGCATGTTTCCTGAAATGTGTTGTGTTAGTTTAAACTGTGATTCTCCATTTCAAAAAAATCCAATTATCTTGCTTTTCCCATATAGGCTCTTGTCATGTTTAGTTGAGTAGTTTTGGTTTTCTGGTGTTTATTTTCTCATTGCTTTTCTTTACTTGGACAAAATTAATTCCATATGTGTCCATTTGTCGTAGTCTCACATCCCTCAGCTTATGATCAAGGCCCTCGCGTCCATTGTGTTAGTAGGTATATTATTAAGAGGTCCAGTTGGGCCTGAACCATGCTCAAGGGTTTTTAGTTTTTAGTTTTTTTTACATTCTGAGACAACAATAAGACTTTGACTTTAATCTCAAAGTCCACTCGAGAGAAATGTTACTACCATACTCCCTTTTTAGCGCTTCTCAGATTCCGACTTTGCTGAGACAAGCTAGTTAAGACAAGGTTGACACTAGTCGACATGAATTGACATGGAGGTTTAGAAGTCTGGCCATTATACCAGAACTCATCACATCTTGATTCCTCACATCAGTGGTCGTAACATCTGCTCTCTGTTTTTAGATCGCTTGAAGTATGAATCAAAGAAATCAAAGTCCACTCATTCATCTAGTATGGAGAATTCCACAGGTAGATATCACTCATCAAGCTTCCTCTGCCAAACTATTTGCAACTGTCTTTGCACACTGAATTTGACTGAATACTGGTCTGTGTGCATTCACTGTGATATTTGCTGGTTGTGTCAATGTTGTGTGCCCCAGACATCCTACTATAAATACTGTTTGTGTGCCAGTACATACAGGGCCTCGGGAGAGTATTCACAGCGCTTCACTTTTTCCACATTTTGTTATGTTACAGCCTTATTCCAAAATGGATTCGTTTTTTCCTCATAATTCTACACACAATACCCCATAATGACGAAGTGAAAAAATTTTGTTTAAAATGTTTGCATAGCTATTAAAAATAAAGATGGAAAATATAATGCGTACTCTCAGCCTTTGCTCAATACTTTGTTGAAGCACCTTTGGCAGCAATTGGAGTCTTTGAGTATGATGCTACAAGCTTGGCACAACTATTTTTGGGCAGTTCCTCCATTCTTCTTTGCAGGACCTCTCAAGCTCCATCAGGTTGGATAGGTAGTGTCTGTGCACAGCCATTTTCAGATCTCTTCAGAGATGTTCAAGTGTGGGCTCTGGCTGGCCCACTCAAGGACATTCACAGAGTTGTCCCGAAGCCACTCCTTTGTTTTCTTGGCTGTTTGCTTCGGGTCGTTGTCCTGTTGGAAGATGAACCGTCGCCCCAGTCTGAGGTCCAGAGTGCTGTGGAGCAGGTTTTCATCAAGGATGTCTCCATACATTGCTGCATTCATCTTTCCCTCGATCCTGACTAGTCTACCAGTTCCTGCCGCTGAAGAACACCCCCACAGCATGATGCTGCCACCGCCATGCTTCACTGTAGGGATGGTATTGGCCCGGTAGGGGTGTAACGATACGCGTATTCGTATTGAACCGTTCGGTACGAGGCTCACGGTTCGGTACGCATGACGAACCGAATAAGTTTGAATAAAAAAACTAGGTAGTCCCATTGAGATTACAAATCTCTTTTGCAAGATGTAAGTAACAATACAAGATGTAAGCAAGATGTAAGTAACAATACAAGATGTAAGCAAGATGTAAGTAACAATACAAGATGTAAGTAACAATACAAGATGTAAGTAACAATACAAGATGTAAGTAACAATACAAGATGTAAGTAACAATACAAGATGTAAGTAACAACACTACATAACATTAAGGAGCAGTTTTTGTTTTTTATGCTTATGTGTTGCTAAGAAGACACCCCAGAAGATGGGTCACTCAGGTATAGTTCCATCATTGTTCAAAGTCAAAGAATAACTTCATGATGTTAGTTGTAATGAATACATATATTTTAAAATCAAGTACATTTCTCTACATTCATAGTACATTCATAGTTTTCTACTGTACCGAACCGTGGCTGTATCTTACCGAACCGTGAATTTTGTGAACCGTTACACCCCTATGGCCCGGTGATGAGCGGTGCCTGGCCAAAGAGTTCAATCTTTGTTTCATCAGACCAGAGAATTTAGTTTCTCATGGTCTGAGAGTCCTTCAGGTGCTTTTTGACAGACTCCAGGCGGGCTGTCATGTGCCTTTTACTGAAGAGTGGTTTCCGTCTGGCCACTCTACCATACAGGCCTGATTGGTGGAGTGCTGCAGAGATGGTTGTCCTTCTGGAAGGTTCTCCTCTCTTCACAGACCAACGCTGGAGCTCTGTCAGAGTGACCATTGGTTTCTTGGTCACCTCCCTGACTCAGGCCCTTCTCCCCCGATCGCTCAGTTTGTCCGGGCGGCCAACTCTAGGAAGAGTCCTGGTAGTCCATTTACAAATGATGGAGGCCACTGTGCTCATTGGGACCTTCAATGCTGCAGACATTCTTCTGTACCCTTCCCCAGATCTGTGCCTCGATACAATCCTGTCTTGGAGGTCTACAGACAGTTCATTGGACTTCATGGCTTGGTTTGTGCTCTGACATGCACTGTCGACTGTTTGACATTATATAGACGTGTGCCTTTCCAAATCATTTACAATTAACTGAATATAAATGGACTCCAATCAAGTTGTCGAAACATCTCAAGGATGATCAGTGGAAACGGGATGCACCTGAGCTCAATTTTGAGTGTCATGTCAAAGGCTGTGAATACTTATGTACATGTACATGTACATGTACATGTACATGTACATGTGATTTCTTTTAGTTTTTATTTTTAATCGATTTGCAAAAATTTCAAAACCTTTTTCACGTTGTCATTATGGGGTGCTGTGTGTACAATTTTGAGGAAAACACTAAATTTAATCTATTTTAGAATAAGGCTGTAACATAACAAAATGTGGACAAAGTGAAGCGTTGTGAATACTTTCCGGATGCTCTGTAAGTGTACAGTGGGGTAGTGTTGCTGTGTCTGTGTGCAGGAGAACGGTACCCTGCAGCTTCAATGGAGGCCGTCTCAGATGACGCCCTGTTCAGAGACAAGCTCAAACACATGGGCAAATGTAAGTCTCCTGATTTACTAGACTACTGATATTTCACAAATTGCAATTACAATGGCATTACCCTTTTTACGGTCATTGTCCATGGCCTGGAATATTTTCTCTCCTTCAGCAACAAGAAAGAAGCTGTTTGAAATTGCCAGAACATTCTCAGAAAAGACAAAGCGGAGAAAGTCGAAAAGGAAGATGCTCCTGAAGCACCATTCGTATCCTTTGCTTTACCTTGGTCACATTATCTGGCTATTTATATTTTGATCTCCGATAGTAAAGCAGCCAATGTTTATTTACCCCGAACATATGCACCATCGAAGTGGGCGTACTTTACGTCAGCAAATAAAATCATTTTGCTTCAATAACACCAAGTGATTCAGCAGTGACTCAACTCGACACACTCTTGTCCTCCATGAGTGCAACAAGCAGACGTGAACTGCAGATGTTTTGTCTTAGTGCTGTTTCTTTAATGCTGACGGAACAAGTGAAATCTATATGGAAGAATGCTAAGTCATTGCCATTAGCCTCTTAGTCTTACATCATCTACATAAAGCATCGTCATACTCCATCAACACCATAATTAAGCGTTCTGCTTCACACATACATCAGCCAACCTCCCGAACTGATTTCTGTGAGTCCATGAATTGTGTGACTGATACATGACCAGGGTTTTGGTGTTCTTAACTAATATCCTTTCCAGATTGGGCACAACCAACTCTACGGCCAATCTCCTCGA
This sequence comes from Melanostigma gelatinosum, assembly GCF_949748355.1. NCBI lineage: Eukaryota > Metazoa > Chordata > Actinopteri > Perciformes > Zoarcidae > Melanostigma > Melanostigma gelatinosum. The sequence continues at coordinate 27,641,451 of NC_136640.1, forward strand.
CGATGTAGAGGGAAACCCCTGTGGTAAGAAATGCATGTTGCCCACCCGATGTTAAACATTTTATTGTTGCCACAGTGTTCCAGTGCTTCCTAACTAATCTAGAGTCAGGGTGCAGATGGTCCATCAGACGTCGGGTCACTGTCCACACAAAGAGCAACCTGAGAGCCTTTCACTACTTTTCCATCCATCCATTCTTATTGGGAGGAGACCGAGCTGACCACTGAGCTGTGGTACAATTTGAATTCACAAGATGAAAACTATGACTTCTAGAGAAAATTTGCCGCCACTTTTTTTTATTTTTATATCTGGATGTCCAATCAGCTTTGAAGGTAAATGAAGTTGACTGGAGCAATACATTCCTTAGTGTGTGCTATATTGACCCAGAAAGAGGAGTTCACTGCTGCAAACTCTGTTGTGCTACCGTGACGCTCACAAATGCTTCACGATTTATTGTTAATCATCGAGTTTACAATGTGTGTAATAGTCACGTGATGACGGCAAATTAACTCAAACACACGTCGCACTAAAACTTATTTTGCTGCTTGAGACAAAAGGAAAACTCACTGGCAGGGTTACCGTGTGTGTGTGTGTAGCAGCAATGTTGAAGCCGTGAGCGTAACGATCTGAATAAATGCTCTAACTCCTCAAGACCCACGCCATGTTCCTGCAAGGTGGACCAGCTATTCTCATTGTAGTAGCAAGCCGCTGCTCCATTGTAGCCGTAAAATACCGGATCTCCTGGATCCCTTCTAGACGCTGTGGTGGAAAAGAAATCTCTTTAACCTCTCTGTGAGAAATAATCATGATGGAACTTCTTAAAGTACTAAAAACATATTTAATGAACAGACACTTCAATCATAATTCAGCTGAATGGATAGAGCTCTTTCCCCACGGATGGTTCGGAGATCTAACAACAATAAAAAGACAAAGCAGAGTATATATGCACGTTATCTCGTTTCCTCTCCCTTCACCCTCCCCCTCACAGATGTTGTCGGCCGCTTCACCCACCAAGGCCAGCTTCCCAGCCTTTTCGTGGGAACAGGGTTAGGCTGGTATATGCAGGTTTAAGTGAGACAAGTTATAACTAAAAGAACCATATGATAAATTTCCACCACAGACGCCTTTTGTCATTCACAGATGAGCCCCTTATCTAGAATGATTCATTCATTCCAAATGGAGCTATTCAAGCCATCAGTTGAAGAATCCTGTACTTTTTACGCATCACAATATATAAATGTATATAGTTTTTTCCGATTAAATTCAACACTAACTGTGACGTAGTTGGAACTACAGGCTGCTAGTTCAGTCTGGGCCTCAGGGTGTGTTCTAAATGTTGCTCAAAAATAGAACTTCCTTGTTTTCTTTGATTGTATTGCAAAATAGCTACATTTCTGCAGTGAGAACATAACCAGTAACATGTTAAGAAAAACTCACTTTTTCAGTCCGTGCACATAAATATGTCTCTGCTGTGACTTCAAACCCACAACCTGAAAGGTTTTAGAAAATTAGATTTGGTAAGCCATTTATGTTTTCCTCCCCTTCAAGATCGGCATTTTGGTTGTTTTTTGCTACAAGAAGTGACTGGAGAGGATGGAACGTAGTACAGCTATATTTTAAAGCGACCAGAAGGATTACAATTAACATTGACGTGAAAACACAAAATGAAAAGTTAGATGTGAAAATAAAAATATCCCCATGGTCGAAATTATGAGATAGCATGTGCCGACATTAAAACTATCACAACAGGTGGACAGGCGATGCAACAGTGATCGTGCCTTTCTCAACATGCGTACTTGTGAAACGTCATCAGTCTCAGCCCAAGTACTGTTCCAATTCAAAGTTCACATCGAGCCAAGCACGGTCCTAATGCCCGGATGTGGCTCCGCCCATTTTACTGGGGATGCATCGGAGATGACATGTCTGTACTTGGGACAGCCAAATATCCCAGAATGCATTTTGCAACAGGAAACAATGGCGGAGGAAAAATCACACAACTGGAAGTTGAAACTTTCGAAATACTACTGTTGTCACAGAAAGTAATTTTAGGATGTTTTGAGGCGAGACGTTAGTTGTTTAGTCTGTTTGTCAAGATTCAGCCGATTTAAAAAAAAAATAATAATAATAATAATAATAATAATAATAAAAAAATGTCTGTCTGTCTGTCTGTCTGTCTGTCTGTCTGTCTGTCTGTCTGTCTGTCTGTCTGTCTGTCTGTCTGTCTGTCTGTCTGTCTGTCTGTCTGTCTGTCTGTCTGTCTGTCTGTCTGTCTGTCTGTCTGTCTGTCTGTCTGTCTGTCTGTCTGTCTGTCTGTCTGTCTGTCTGTCTGTCTGTCTGTCTGTCTGTCTGTCTGTCTGTCTGTCTGTCTGTCTGTCTGTCTGTCTGTCTGTCTGTCTGTCTGTCTGTCTGTCTGTCTGTCTGTCTGTCTGTCTGTCTGTCTGTCTGTCTGTCTGTCTGTCTGTCTGTCTGTCTGTCTGTCTGTCTGTCTGTCTGTCTGTCTGTCTGTCTGTCTGTCTGTCTGTCTGTCTGTCTGTCTGTCTGTCTGTCTGTCTGTCTGTCTGTCTGTCTGTCTGTCTGTCTGTCTGTCTGTCTGTCTGTCTGTCTGTCTGTCTGTCTGTCTGTCTGTCTGTCTGTCTGTCTGTCTGTCTGTCTGTCTGTCTGTCTGTCTGTCTGTCTGTCTGTCTGTCTGTCTGTCTGTCTGTCTGTCTGTCTGTCTGTCTGTCTGTCTGTCTGTCTGTCTGTCTGTCTGTCTGTCTGTCTGTCTGTCTGTCTGTCTGTCTGTCTGTCTGTCTGTCTGTCTGTCTGTCTGTCTGTCTGTCTGTCTGTCTGTCTGTCTGTCTGTCTGTCTGTCTGTCTGTCTGTCTGTCTGTCTGTCTGTCTGTCTGTCTGTCTGTCTGTCTGTCTGTCTGTCTGTCTGTCTGTCTGTCTGTCTGTCTGTCTGTCTGTCTGTCTGTCTGTCTGTCTGTCTGTCTGTCTGTCTGTCTGTCTGTCTGTCTGTCTGTCTGTCTGTCTGTCTGTCTGTCTGTCTGTCTGTCTGTCTGTCTGTCTGTCTGTCTGTCTGTCTGTCTGTCTGTCTGTCTGTCTGTCTGTCTGTCTGTCTGTCTGTCTGTCTGTCTGTCTGTCTGTCTGTCTGTCTGTCTGTCTGTCTGTCTGTCTGTCTGTCTGTCTGTCTGTCTGTCTGTCTGTCTGTCTGTCTGTCTGTCTGTCTGTCTGTCTGTCTGTCTGTCTGTCTGTCTGTCTGTCTGTCTGTCTGTCTGTCTGTCTGTCTGTCTGTCTGTCTGTCTGTCTGTCTGTCTGTCTGTCTGTCTGTCTGTCTGTCTGTCTGTCTGTCTGTCTGTCTGTCTGTCTGTCTGTCTGTCTGTCTGTCTGTCTGTCTGTCTGTCTGTCTGTCTGTCTGTCTGTCTGTCTGTCTGTCTGTCTGTCTGTCTGTCTGTCTGTCTGTCTGTCTGTCTGTCTGTCTGTCTGTCTGTCTGTCTGTCTGTCTGTCTGTCTGTCTGTCTGTCTGTCTGTCTGTCTGTCTGTCTGTCTGTCTGTCTGTCTGTCTGTCTGTCTGTCTGTCTGTCTGTCTGTCTGTCTGTCTGTCTGTCTGTCTGTCTGTCTGTCTGTCTGTCTGTCTGTCTGTCTGTCTGTCTGTCTGTCTGTCTGTCTGTCTGTCTGTCTGTCTGTCTGTCTGTCTGTCTGTCTGTCTGTCTGTCTGTCTGTCTGTCTGTCTGTCTGTCTGTCTGTCTGTCTGTCTGTCTGTCTGTCTGTCTGTCTGTCTGTCTGTCTGTCTGTCTGTCTGTCTGTCTGTCTGTCTGTCTGTCTGTCTGTCTGTCTGTCTGTCTGTCTGTCTGTCTGTCTGTCTGTCTGTCTGTCTGTCTGTCTGTCTGTCTGTCTGTCTGTCTGTCTGTCTGTCTGTCTGTCTGTCTGTCTGTCTGTCTGTCTGTCTGTCTGTCTGTCTGTCTGTCTGTCTGTCTGTCTGTCTGTCTGTCTGTCTGTCTGTCTGTCTGTCTGTCTGTCTGTCTGTCTGTCTGTCTGTCTGTCTGTCTGTCTGTCTGTCTGTCTGTCTGTCTGTCTGTCTGTCTGTCTGTCTGTCTGTCTGTCTGTCTGTCTGTCTGTCTGTCTGTCTGTCTGTCTGTCTGTCTGTCTGTCTGTCTGTCTGTCTGTCTGTCTGTCTGTCTGTCTGTCTGTCTGTCTGTCTGTCTGTCTGTCTGTCTGTCTGTCTGTCTGTCTGTCTGTCTGTCTGTCTGTCTGTCTGTCTGTCTGTCTGTCTGTCTGTCTGTCTGTCTGTCTGTCTGTCTGTCTGTCTGTCTGTCTGTCTGTCTGTCTGTCTGTCTGTCTGTCTGTCTGTCTGTCTGTCTGTCTGTCTGTCTGTCTGTCTGTCTGTCTGTCTGTCTGTCTGTCTGTCTGTCTGTCTGTCTGTCTGTCTGTCTGTCTGTCTGTCTGTCTGTCTGTCTGTCTGTCTGTCTGTCTGTCTGTCTGTCTGTCTGTCTGTCTGTCTGTCTGTCTGTCTGTCTGTCTGTCTGTCTGTCTGTCTGTCTGTCTGTCTGTCTGTCTGTCTGTCTGTCTGTCTGTCTGTCTGTCTGTCTGTCTGTCTGTCTGTCTGTCTGTCTGTCTGTCTGTCTGTCTGTCTGTCTGTCTGTCTGTCTGTCTGTCTGTCTGTCTGTCTGTCTGTCTGTCTGTCTGTCTGTCTCACCCCCGCCTTAAAGCATCCCCTGCTTCATGGTCTGTTTGACTCTAAATGGACCATAATGTACTAAATGAACATCATGCTGTATTGAAGAAGAAAACTAGAGATTGAGACCATAAACTCATGTTTACTGAGGAAATAAATCAAGAGAGAAGTAGTCATTTTCTCATAGACTTCTATTCAACCAGAGGAGTCGCCCCCTGGTGGACACTAGAGAGAATGCAGCTCTTTAGCATTGTCCAAAGCATTGATAGTGGTCACAAACTCCACAGGGAACCTCTGACCACACGCCTGATCACAGCTGGGTGTGCTGTAATGCACCTGTGTTCACATCAGCATTAATGTGAAAGCGTGTTTTTTTTCTCTTTTTTTTTTGATTAAAATTATTTTTACAGTCCTGATTGTAGCGTTTAGCTGGCCTCTTATGAGATTTGAGCTGATAAAAGTTGTGCCTGATGTAGGAGATACCTTGGTGTCATACCTAAAGAACGGCATTCCCACAGTGTCTAATGACAATGACCACAGAACACAATTAATAAAAGAAAATGAAGATGATCAAATGTGACTAAGTCAGGGCACATCTAGCTATGTTCATGTGTTTTTGTGTCTGTGTCCAGAGGAAGATGGTCGTCCCAGAAGAGCAAACACTCAGGAAGAAAACGAGCAACGCAACGAGCCAATATTGTGGTAAGGTACTCCTCAGTCATACTAGTGTATATGTACCAACAACACACTGCCCAACACTGTGGGGGAAACGTGTGCTTAACTCAGTCAAACATGTGTAAGCAATGGAGACAAAATGTCATGAACAAGAGTGTCATCTTTTGGGCCAGAGGTTAGTGGGGAGAATACATGAGAGGTGTTTGTTACATCTAAGAATAATGTTCATCATATATACTAAATGGTCAGCAGCTTCCCCTGAGATCTGTCAGTGGGCCACAGTCTGATTGATTAGTTTTAATGAACTCATTTTGTCTGAGTTCTAAAGCTACAGGGATTATTCCCATTAACGTAGTATTTTCTCTTTATTCTATGTAGTATAAAGTGTAATATATGCTGTGGACGTCGTAGTTTTACAGGCTGCCAGTTTATCACATTTCGGTTGAGTAAATGCAGTGGTAGCTATTTGAAATCGGTGGGTTTGTGCTGGATGTCCGGTATCGTGCTTGTGATGATTCTCGCTGACCAGTCAGTGGCCTGCAGTGTTTTAGCTCCACCTTCTTGTATCTGCTTCGCTCTCTTGGAACCTCCACCGAGGTGGTACCAGGTTGAGTAGAGCCGTATCATGCGGGGGAAATGCAGCATTAGAGGAATGTGTCACATCGGATTCGTTACCTTTCAAATGTGACTTGAATAAATCCTACATCCACTTGATGTGTGTGCAGCAAGTGTTTAATCTTCTAACTAGCCATGTGGATGACTGTCATGGAGGAAGAACGAGCCTTGAAAACAACAAAGATAATAGATATAATCTCTGCAGTAAAGAAATGCTGAGGCAATAATTTATCTATTATACAAGATCCTCAAAACAAACGATCGTTGTCCATAGTGGTACTATGCAACAGGACCCGAGAAAAGCTGGCCAAGTACGGCCATGCTGCCATTCCATAAGAGACAGAAAAGATCTTCTCATCCTTAGTGCATGCACAAATGGATCTAGCTACATTTTATCAAGAGATAAATGAATATTGTTGTCTTATTGTTGCCACTTTGATGGCATTGGTAATCCAGTAAGAGTCATCATGGCTGGCTGCATTTAGTCTGGTGTGTGGCATCTTGTAAGAGAATCTAAGATGTGGACAGATTGGAATGAGGTGAACGGTTGTTAAGTTGGGGAACAAAGGGCTGCGGCCATCTTGTCTGAAGGTTACACACACCTCAATTAAAATAATACAATTTTCATATCAATCAATCTGTCTGAATCTAATGTGTATATACTGACCACCGTCTTCTTCTGTTTCTGCTTTCCTCCTCTCAACTGAGCTCAAAACAGATGTCCTACGTGATCACTGTGCCTTCTGTAGTTCTGTAGTCCAGCATTTTCAAGAGCCTTAAGAAGGCGCAGACAACGTCTTCATAGTTTTATTTTGGGATGCAAATCCCGAAGCATACACACTCTGTCCTGCCTTTCAGATCCTCTGATGCTGCACCACATCAGGGTTGCCATGGCGAAGGCAGCATGACTCACGGGTGGTGGCCTTGCAGCTCTTCCTGTCTCCACCTGCTCAGCCCACCCTAATCCAAACCAGCCAATGTAAGGCTCAGCAATGAGACCCCTCCTCCCCAGGGAGAGGAACGGGACTGTTCCCAGCAGTGGCCTAACAGTCAATAAATGCATTCTCTCTGTATTCTAACACTTTCTTAATATATAATTGTAAATGTAAAGGGAACTGCATAAGTCCTTTCCAGTATTTGTTAACTACTTCCCTTAAGAGAGAGGAACACTAGAGTAGTGATGATCTTGCCATATGAACCTTTGTTACTTTTCCAGACTGTATTCTGATTGGTGCCCCTCAGGCTTGCCATTTCAGATTCTTTCGATACAATAAACCATGTAGAGCTTTTTTTACCATCTTTTCTTATCAGATTGTAATATTCTGCTGTTTTTGAAAGTAACTGAAATACTTATGTCTGAATATTGTGGTCATTAATATTGTGGCTGCCCAAATGTCGACACTTGGCCAATGTAACCAGCTGATCTAAAGGACTGTCAGTAGAAAGCATGTTTGGAGCAGTTCACCAGTTTTCTTTTCGTGGCAAGGTGGAAACGATGTCATTCAATCTGTTGTAGCACCCTTTAACAGCACAGTGGTCCGAATATCAATCCAGGATGACGGGACATGGGTGTCACCTGAATGATAACATCATTTATCTAACGTAATGCTACAGATGTGATGCGACATAACAGCATATTGTTGTCACCTTCAGACTCCGATTAAATAAATCCTTCAGTTGTTTTCCCACGCAGCAATAACATGACTTTGATGAGCATGAGTCTGAGCATTATACCTTCCTCCGTTTCTTAATATCGCGGTGGCTGCAATTTGTAATGGGAGCGAACCAGTGGTCTCCTAGAAAAACGGACACACTACTGTTAACAGTGGCAAGGTTCAAAGTGAATTGGGCACTCCAATTCCAGATGTCAATATCTACCTCCTCCTACCCATAAACCCTTGCATGTTTGAGGTAGGGCTGGGCGATATGGCCTAAAAAAAAAATCTCCGATTTTTTTACAAAAAATCCGATTCACGATTTTAAATCGATTTTTTCCCCCAAAAATTTTTGCAGATGACAGAAGCTGTTGAAAACAATTTTTTATTTTATTTTGTGATGATTTTTCCTCGTAGGTTGATAAAAATAAAGTGCAAACAAAACCTGAACATTGTAGAAAGGTGCCTGTAGTATAGAAAAAGTATTTGGTCACTCTTTTGTTTCCCTGAATCATTTAAATATAAAATTAAATTAAACATAACATTAAATGGCATTAAATAGTAGCCTTCCATTGTAAACAACTGTCTGTGCAAATGTAACTTTTTACAGTAAGCTTTAACTGAATACACTGATACAAACACAACATGAAATAAAATGTATGTGACCCTTTAACGTTCACATTTTCAAAAGTGCAACATCTGATCTAACATCAACATAACATATTTTGCACAGTAAATAAGTGCATGTAAACAAAATCAAGTGCATTCACAACATAACCAACAGTATTAAACAGTAAACATTAAACAGTAGTGCATGTTTTTCCTAAATCGCAGAGTCCAGTTGTCATTGATGTAATGCACCGTTAAACTTAGATAAGGCTGCATCACTCTGCTGGACCACAGGTCAGTTGTTGCGGAGTAGAACGACATCCCCTCCAGCTCCGCAGAGATCCTTTGGCGTGTACTATTGTACAGCCGAGGCAAGGCAACGTCAGAAAAGTGTTTACGGCTTGGTAGCACGTACCTGGGGTCCAAAGCTTTGAGAAGGTGAATAAACCCCGGCTTTTCCACGGTGTATATGGGCACCATATCTTTTGCGATATACATCGCGACTGCATCCGTGATGGCTTTCCACCGGGCACTCTTCTTCTCATGCGGAGTACAGCTGGTGAATGTCTCCAAAATGCTGGGTTGTTGTTGTGAGGTGGTCGCGGCGGCGGCGGCGGCGCTTGTGCTCCCGTCCTGCTGCCTCAGGGCGCAACATTTCTCCCACTCGGCGGCATGCCTCTGTTTGAGGTGCTGCATTAAATTTGTTGTGCTGCTTGATTTTGTGGCAACAGCTTTTAGACAGACCTTACATCGTGGTTCTGTTTGTTCTGTGTCAGATGACACGAACCCGAACCATTTCCAGACCACCGAAGACACATTCTTCCCTCTCTTAAAAACGAGAGGTTCACTGCTGGCCGCCATTGTTCTCGTTTGTAAACAATGCGCGCGCACTCTAGTACGGGAACCCCACGTGGGGGAGGGGTGGGGGCGATTTTCTCGATTTTCAATAAAACACATCGCCTTAAAGCACACATTCGAATTAATCGATTAAATCGATTTATCGCCCAGCCCTAGTTTGAGGTCATGTCCTGTTAGTTTGGATTATGTTATCAGTCCTGCCACATCCAGAGCAGAGAGACAGACGCACTCTGAATACCTCGCCTACAGGAGGGAAAACAATTAGCAACCCAGGGCTGGAGTGGCTGGAGCCAGCTACAGAGTTCAGCATCTGAAAGGGTTCATTTAGCACCCTATGTCTTCCAGGGGTGCAGTCTAAAACTCCAACGGTAACGGGACACGTTAGCAAGCTAATGTCGTTGGCTAAGGCACTTGCCAACATAATACAGCATAGCTTTGTAATTGATCCATATTCTGCTGTAAGACAAGTTGTATACTGTCATCGGGCTTTAGCTTAATATGCAGAAATATACCGGTAGTTCAAACTGATCCCACAGTTCTTCTCATTCTTCCTGCTGATGCCTCTTTCGGTTTGACAGCTTCTAAAAACTTAGTTCTGTATTTGATGTGTTGGTAGAGCATTGAACCGTACGCCAGCTTTTAGCCATTTATCTGTTTTCTAGCGATGGTGACGAGGAGGAGCCTTCACACAATACAAAGTCAATGGAGAGTGGTGAAATGTTTTCCCTTCCAGTGTGGGCGGGACTCTGGCTCAGACCTGCGTTGTTGGGCCTCACTGTAATGTTTATTTTTGGGGAATGGCATTGATCGCACCTCCCCCATTGAACCACACTTGAAGTCTGAATCCACTGCTCTGGACATGCTTGAAGTGAGCATGCCCATAGAGCTCCATTCACTGCTTCACTAAAACTCTGATAATATTCTGCCAGGTTCCCAGAACTCTTGCTTTAAACCTGGGAGATGTTTGCAAGATGTTATGGAAATGGCAAATATCACCTACTTTGTCATACCGCAGCTCATCCTTGTAGCAAATCATGTCTTTGTTGATGTCATCTCCTTGAGTGAAGGGAGATCCTGGATCCCACAGTTAATGAACAGTTAAACAATGGCATCATGGCTTCCACATGGAAGTGAAGACTGAAGTTGGACAAAATGCAAACACAAAAATGACCCTTTTCTACTGCGCCTCCATTTGTATGTGTAGATGTGAAACTAGCATGGGTTCAATAAGTAGTGAGATGTTGCCTGTGTGAACAGAAGGTGTCAGGAGAGGTTAGATCATCAACTCTTTTCTTTCTCCCTCTGTGCATAACATGTTTTTTTATCACTTCAGAAAATCTCCACAAATTAACTTTTCTGGATTGTTTTCTCAATTTTGTGTGTTATATATCACGTATCTATCCCCTTTGATTAAACTGCTTCAATGTGCTATTTGCTTATTAAGTGATGAACAAAGTTTGGATGACTGACTGATGTTAAAAAAGGAATTTGTTGAATGCATGTTTTCCACACATATTACAAGTCATACATGACATCACTTTTAAAGCCGCTCTGATAAAGCCTCTGTGCTCTACTGCCCAGCACCAAGCAGCACACACACACAGAGTGAGAGCCCAGCAGGTAAACAGAGGAGCAGCTAGCAGCTACAAAGTTTCGTCTCACAGTTGTGCTGCTACCAGGTGGCTGAAAAAAGAAATGACTGCAGCTTTAATAAATGGGCTGGAACCAAAACGTAGATGGGTTAAAGGGTCATCATGTTCAGGTGTTTCCTTAAAGAGTGCAGAACGTTTGTCTTCCCCCTTGGCACTGACAGTAATTACACAAACAGCTTAGACGTATGCTTGCAGGAGAGATGTGAGCTCGCCACATCAGCATTAGTTCTGATGAAGTGAGAAATACAGAGAGCTGCCCTGACTGTTAATCAGCAGTGCGTTCACTCGTTTGGAAGACGCTTGATTGGAACAAACCAGACGTTCATATGTGAAAGTCCTGCACTCCAGTTTTAAGGGACAGATCCCTAAATGTCCCCATCATCAGAAGGGGAAAACGTCACTCATGACCGTGTGCTGCGTCTCTTTTCTCAGTCAGAATATTTACTGATGACTTTAAAGTCCCATTTGAGCAGCTTGTTTGAATGTTGAACTTTAACAGAGAACTCAGTGTCAAAGTGGAATGAATTCATATTAAACAAATCTATAAATGATTTACCTTTATTGGCTTTTTGGGAAATTTCATTTGCATAATGAACCTTGAAAACGTACACAACGAAAACAGACACTCCACCTGTGTAGTAGGGTCAATTAAAATAACCGTTTTAAATTGATGTAATGGTTTAAATTGGAAGGCAAAAGACACAATGTCATACTCGGACAGAAGCCAGTCAACACGAGTCACAGGAAGCATGAACAGATGGTGGGCTTTTGTTTTTAGTCCATGACCTTTCACCCAGCCACATAAACAATCCAGATCCACAATATAGCCAAATACTCTCAGACATTAGTCCAGAATACTATGACTGGGAACTTGGATTGTTGTTTATTGAACTGTAGCGTAATGAGAGTTGTTTCAGGCAGCTTTTGTCTAGTTGTTGTTGTGAGTTGTCAGCAGGTTGATGATGGATTCTTCTTTTTGCAAACTTTAGTTGATGTCTTCTCCTCTCAGGGACCCCCCGCCCCAATGATTCTCCGTTTTGAATTTGATGCACCATACAAGCACCGTACAAGTGAAGTCCTTATTGTTGTGTGGAACTGATCAGATATACTGTAGATCACATGATGCCACGTACATTACAGCCACACCATATGTTGTAGCTTGAGCTTTCTTTTGTTTATTAACCTTTTATCAAGTATTCAGTGTCCATTTCATGTTCTTTGTATTTGACATACCTCTCTTTAATTTTAAAGTGTGTATGAAGACATGATTTTTACTTGACATACTGCATGCACATCTTTAAATGTAAAATAGGAAATGCTTCCTAAACTGTATTTTTCCAATTCAATTCAATGTTATTTTTCAATGTGGAATTAATCTAATATTTTTAAAATGTTACTTTAGTTTTTTCATGCACAGTTTCAATGCAAATAAAATGTTATATATGTATTATATAATTCAAAGTCAAAAGTATTAATTGATTATAATTGACCACTGTAAAAGATTTGTTCCCATTGACAAACTCAAGACTCGATATAAATGAGTCAGGCTAAGGAAAAGTGTACGCTGATGTTTGGGGGGGATTTTTTCTTCTCTTTCACACCCACGTTCTCAAGTGGTCATTAAAGCTGGTCAGAAAACAGAGTGTCTGTTGAGGAGAACTGAGCAGCTGGATCATCAAACACTGCTAACAGAACACTAACGTCATGAATGTGCATGAACTGCAGTGGAGCCGTTTAGCAACATGACCATTGTTTACAGTGACATGTCTTCAGAATGTAGGAAGCACACCCAGGGCTAGACACTCTCCAACCCTTTTATACGGAGCTCACCTCTTCATGTTGCTGCTCGTCTTTGAAATGCCCAACAGGAAGAAAACATTAGCCCTCGTTAGATCTGAAACTCTGACTTTCTGATGAAAGTGAACATTAGACATGTTTGCTTCTCCAACTATTTGTAGTGATTGTTGTGTTTTCATTTTCATTTGTAAGTTTTCTTGTACGCAAGGAAATGTCTTAGTCCTTAATGTCATTTTGTTGTACCCTGTCTGATTGGTTTGTGAGTTTGTGAGTTATATTTGTAAATACAATAACATGATCGTTAAAGTTTTTTCTATAAAGTGAAACTTTTTGAACTTGATGACTCTGTCCTCAACCCGTACCAGTTTATCCTCACATAGGAACCTCAGAATCAGCTGTAAACCCTGATATATATTGAGATGGCTTTACTCCCATTGACCTCAACCAATTGACTTCAACAATGCCTACGTCTGAACCTTCTACCCGTCTCTAGACCCCATCTCGACCAGGCTACTTTAATAGCTTTTAGCCTTTGTCCTGATGATAGACACTGTAGATATTGCAATGCTCTCTGAAAATACTGTCAAAAGGAATGGTGCAAGCAACCATTGTTTTTAACATTTTAACATTAACTTCCTCCTGGCTGATTGAATGTACTGTCCAAATAATTACAAAAAGCTGACATGGCATCCCCATCAAACTTAGTTTTGTATAAAGTAGAATAACATTCATGACACAACTTTGAGATATTGTTCTTATGATCAGTAACCAGTCACATATTGTGCTATGATTTGGGAGAAGTTTAGACTTTTAGTTGCATCATTCAACAGAGATAATCATCCTGAAAGTGCTTTTCTTTCGGCGAAACTGAAACTTTTCAATTTGAGCTGTGTGCCATCTTCATTTACTCTTAACCAGTAACATATATAAAGATATATACACATCTGAACAAATCTCATAAGTGTTCCCTTTATTATAACACAAACATTATTCAAATATACCTTTGTGGTTGCAGAGATATACTCTTTAGTATGGGGATGCAATTTTCGAGCAGAGGCCTAAAAATAGGGCTAGGGTTTAACAGGTCAAAAACTGTTTGCTCCCTTCTGTTCAGCAACACCTGTATCCAATGACCCCACTGATTTTATTACCTGTGCCCTGATTCACACCGGCACTACGCCCCCAAGTGGTGGGAGGTTGTACAACAACAAAACAACAAAATGGCTCTTATGATGATTTTCTTCAACAACTGCAGTAAGAAAACGTGACATAAAATGTTGACTCTGATTTGATTGTGTCTGTTAATATGGTAAATATAAGATAGCCTGTTGACTAAAAGCCACTGGTACAGTTCACTCGTACTCAGTGGCAACAGGACGCCGACACCAATATAATACAATACAATACTATTTAAGATTTTTGTCCGCATAAAATAAAAAAGTATCTTTCAGTATAAATAACTGCCGGTGGCTGTATCTGTACAGGTAAAGGACAGTATAGGGCTGTAACTACACTATCAGTGAACTGCCTCAAATTTGAAGAAGATTGGACAAAGTATGACCATTCTACAGTGTTTCTTCCATGAAGAGATCCAGGCGGAGTTCTAAAAGGACATTTGGAGACCCAAATAGACACATGGTAACCACATGATATTCTGACACACTAAAGGTGTTTCTCCCTTTATATTTTGATTTTATATTATTTTCCTTTTATTTTTAGCCTTTGCAAATTGCAAAAGCTATGTATATATGGTCGAAGACATGGTGTGTGAGTAGCGGACTTGCTGTGCTTAATGGCTGCGACCGAGCGCACGATCGAGTATGAGAATAGCTCAGTTACGCAAACGTTGGTTGACGGCTTATGGAAGAGTAGAATACGGTTTGTACTATAAGTACTAGCGTTTTCTGAAGTCAGTAGCTCCATGGTAACATCCGCTAGCACGTTGTCGGGTCTGTAATGTGTATTTTTCCGTCGAAATGCTGCAAGATACGACTTGCAGCGGTTATGGCGACTTTGGACAGTGTGTGTGTGGGCTCCTTTTGTGGAGAAACGATAAGAATTTTTGCGCAAACAAGCCGTAGGAACGGAAGGGGATCGAGGATGCCGGTGTTGAACAGGCAAAACCCTTGTTAAATAAATGAGATGATACAATGTGATGATCACAAAGACATTTATTATCATGTGTATGTAAACCTGCATACACAACTAGAAGCCCAACAGACGTTCCCACGAGCGTTGGATGTTTCGTCGCTACGTGTCACTTTATTTTTGAAGGCTTCAGTGCTTCGTTTGATAGCATTAGCTCACATTCCACACACTGAGCACTCGGCTCTGCCTCGTTGCCTCCGTTCACAAAGCCGTACTTAAGAAAGTCAGGGTTGTACTTGCACACACATTTAGACTTTTGGGGGGTATGGCACCACTGTCGTCTTCATTTTTTCTTTTTAATAACTTATCCATAACTTTCGCTACAGGCTAGCGGCTAGCTGAGTGTCTTCTTCTGCTTATTGCAGCTTGTTAAACAACTGACTGACGCATTACCGCCACCAGGTGGTGGGAAGCTATATTGTAACTGAGCGTCTCATGGATAACAGTAATATCTCTGGTGTCTTCAATTGATAACCTATGCAGTCCCGCGGCCCTCGCGGCCCACAGGTGCAAAACTGAAAGTTTTTCGCGGCCCTCTAGGTGGCGCTCGCGGCCCAATCATGGGCCGCGGCCCTATGGTTAAGAATTACTGGTTGAATGACCGTGAGACGACAGAGCTCCTCTGTCGTCATGTGACAGAGCAGTGATTAAAACCTGTACCGTTCATATGAGCACGTTAATATCCAGGAGCTTTACGTGGAAGTGAATGATATTGTAAAGGCGACCTCTACTTCCACTGCTAACATAAACGTTAGCTGTCCTGTAAGACTTGACGACGAAGGAAACAACGAAGCGTTTTTCTATGTCACACGGATTTACATCCATGTCCACTGGGGAAACATCAGGAGGAGAGAGATGTGTCCAGTAGACGTCTAGTGGAAGAAGACGGATCTCAAGGACTAACGCCGTCAGACAAACAGTCCAGTGTTGACATCTGTGCTGCAGCCTCAAGACCTTTCAACGCCAACATCGTCTGTGGACTGGCTCGCGGGTGTTGGCTAGCTTTATAGGTTGCTACGACTTGTAGAAGCAGATTCAATTATTCAGTGTCGCCAAACAGCGTGACGTTATTCCCGTATTATTGTTAGCATGTTAGCAGAGAGCAGCTACAGCAGCTATGACGCGAGGTGGTGCCACAGTGTTATGTCACTGTCAGGCTAACCGATAGCTCGGTGTCTGCAGCTGCTTTCAGCCTTCGCATGGTCATGTCCAGCGGGGTTGGCATCATGTAGACTGTCCCTCTGAACAGGTTCGGTGACCGGGCACACAGCGTGTTAGCGAGCCTCCTTGGAGAGGAATGCAAAGCTGGATTGCAGCTATCGAACTGGGTCAAAGACTGACTGGCGCTGATACCGTTTAGCTCCGGATTGCTGTTTGCCATGCTCACAGCTTCTGTTCTGCGTGATATTACAAACTTCGCGACCTATGTAGAGGGCATCTGAATGCGTTATGTCCTGACGGCATCTCTTATTTATGCAATAAGGCGCATCACAGCAGCCCGCCATGAAGTAAATCCGCGGTGCAAGAAGCAGCATCACCAGGATTGAGAGCATCATTTGCTCCAGGAGTATTTTCTGAAGAGCCCAACACATTTAGCAGATCCACCAGCGCCCGGGATCAAGCTGGACCAGCAGCCTCCCACAATGGAGGCAGTGGGAGACTTTGAGTACAGCAGAAAAGACCTGGTTGGACATGGAGCCTTTGCTGTGGTGTTCAAAGGGAGACATAGGAAGGTAAATAAACAGTGTGTAGTGTGGTCTTCGCCTCTTCTCTTGCAGGGTGGAAGGAGGTAAGTAGGCAGCGTCATTCTGAAAATATGGGTCAGTCAGTTGCAGCAGAATGCAGCATATGTGGGCTGTCACAGCTTCTCTAAACAGACATTTTGATCCAGTCTGGTGGTCCGATCAGTCATGCTGTGACCGCTGATTTCAGTGTCATTTCACCATCCTGATGTTAGTTGTGTAGGTGTATGGAGGCCGCCTGGTTCATTCATGAAATGGATGAGTCAGGCAGCAGTGAATGACTTGCTGACATACTGAGGCAGGAGGGAGGATGGGGTGCAGTGTTTTTCCTTTTGCCTTTCTAAATATACAAGCCTCCCTTATATAAGAGCTGCACTAGGTTCATTCACACTGAAGCACTGGATGCATGTCATTATTAACATATTGCTCGGAAATAGAAGTCCCTCCGTACACTCCATGCAGTTTGTTTATATGTGACAGAATGAAGGAGATGACGTCATGTTGCACCCACTGCTTCTGGTGTGAAACAGATGGTGCTGAATTCCTCAATGAAAGCCACATTAGAGCAGGCCGAGCGACCATTGATAACTTCAGCCTCACAGGCTGGAAACCGGCGCTGAATGTAGACCTGCAAACAATCACCTCATCTAGCTGCACATCTGTCCACTGCATCTGTTAAAAGTCCTGTCATCTGCCATTTAGTCTATTTATAGGATCATTTCCACCTCTAAGGAGCGGGACGGTTAGAGCCACCTGACTTCAACAAGCGTGATGGGTTGCTTCATGCTTAGGCAGTGTTGGATGCTACATAGGGTCTCCTGTTACACTGTAATGTCAAGCAATTATTCAAAGGATCACCAGAGATGAGGCAGGACCATAAACTGATCACAGAAGCAGTCGTGTTTTTGAATTTGTTAGGAAGTTTCCCAGTACACCGATTAACAAAAAATACCCAAAATGTAACAAATCTTATTAAGATGTAATTTTATGTCTAAATCCGAATTACATAAACATCCTTTGAAAACTGTGTGTTTCCCAGATTATTGCAACAGCTGGACCTCTCTCTGCACAAATATATAACAAGTTAGTCTTTAGCAACATAGCACATGGTCTGTTTCATTTCCCTCAGTATGAATGTGGGTGAAATGTATTTAGTATAAATAATCTAGGATGTAAAAGGATTAACAGAAGAGCTGCATCGAACGATTGTCTTCATTGCTGATTAATTCTCCGAGTATTTTCTTGATTCATTGATGAATCATTGAGCGTTACTAAATGTAGTACGAGACAAAGGTTGGTGCTTTCTTTCCAGGGAAGAGAAGCTTTTAAAAATATTATGGAGCTGTAAATATCCCCAAATATATTAATAGAAGCTCCCAATGGTATATAAACGTCTCTTTCTGAATGCTAATCAGGTTTACTACACTGGATAAACTTGAAGAAACTGTATGTCATGTTTGATATAATGTCAGGCTGAAGACTATAATGAGATTACAGGAAGATGAATCAGATATAAACATATCAACTGATTTATGGACGATTACTTTGGGAGACATTCACACCTGTTCTGTTAATGCCACACCAGATGCATTACCTTACTCAAAGGTTAAACTCTTGTGGATTTTTAAGTCTTCTCTGTGTTAAAAATGCCGGTCAGCTGAAGCTACATGCACTCTATTTTAACATTTCAGAGGGTCATATTGGCTAGAGTCAATCTCTTTAATTGCCTAAACGAGATATTCAGTATGTTGCTACTCCTTTGTTGTCCTAGTCCTCTGCTCTATCTCAACCCGTTGGGCCAACTTCTGGTTGCAGTGTTGCAGACACTAAGCTCTCCGTTGCTCACACCTCTCCAATGGGCTCTGATTCATCCATGACCTCATGCGTTATTTTGGAACATGACATGGTGCTTCTGTCTTTGCAGCGTGACTCTGAGCAGAGGACAACTGCTTACTCTGCACTGCTTATCTTTCCATGCTGCGGTGCACTACCTAGCCATTAGTTACGTCCCCCCTCCCTTAGTTGGGTGTTTGCGTGTGCAGCACATGTCCTGAGAGCCTTTAAATACCTGCTCCAGGAGCTCCTGCACAGTAAATTTGTCGGAGTAAATTTTACTCAAATTGAATAAAATTTTACTCAATAAAATACAACATTTGGTCCCAGTCTATATAGAGTAAAATCTACTCTTGCCTCAGAGTTAATGATTCAGAGTATTTTTTACTCTATTCAGTGTTTGTATTTAACTCTAGATGATGATAATTTACTCTATGTAGCATAAAATGAAAACAACTCTACTGCCATTTTACTCAACTTAGAACTATTCCACTCCACATAGAACTACATTCCACTCCACATAGAACTACATTCCACTCCATATAGAACTACATTCCACTCCACATAGAACTACATTCCACTCCATATAGAACTACATTCCACTCCATATAGAACTATATTCCACTCCATATAGAACTACATTCCACTCCATATAGAACTATATTCCACTCCATATAGAACTATATTCCACTCCATATAGAACTAAATTACACTCCATAGAGAACTAAATTATGATTAAAACCTGAGAGAACTTACTCTGGAAGGTTATCATTAAACCCAACAAGTTAAATAAATCAGATATCAGTATTTACCAAAGCACAATTTATTATTTTGTATTACAAATGTGCAATGTATCCATACATATTTTACAGAATACATTTTGGACCTTTGGAACACTTTGGCCTTTTCACTATGACATCATAGGAAACAGTATGGCACAATAAACAAACTTGCATCATCACACCTGTATGACATTTGTACATCAAATGCTTTATAACAGAAAATCTCTTTCACATCAACTACATGAGGTCCGTCTTTTGTGCACACAACTTTATATGCATTAAAATGCTCATCAAGACACACTGTTTGCAGGGCAAATGTAACAAACAATAACCTCTCATCTTTCAGAACTACATGGTGGATTTTGTGAAAAACTGGCATCTCACAATGAACCTTCAGACAAACGACTAAACCCGTCCGATACATATTTCCATGGTGTTTGGCCCATCTAATATTTAAAACCTTGGTGTCAATTGGTACCTGAATAGTCTCAGCTATCTCATAGCCCCAGTCTAGCACATTTAAAGCTACCATATTACCTGGACCAATTATCACTTCATTGGGATCAAATGTCTGCCACCTGTATGCTATTTGATTTTGGTGTTTCTTGGCCAAAGTTTTAGTGATATTTTTGAAGCTTTTTAATTGTTTCTTAAAGAAATGATGCTTTGCTTCATAGCGCATGCACCAACTATGCAAAAGTGGTCCAATTTTAAGAATACACATAGGGTAATGCACCATAAAATGATGTTTTGGTAGCAGCCTTTTGTTTGGAAACAAATGCTTGAACAACCTGTGGTGTTCCACGATTAAGTGTTTCAAAAAAATAGTAATACCCTTTGATAACTTTGGTGAAAATACAATGTTTACAATTTGAAGCAAAAGCAGTAGCAAATACCAGTGTTGATCATTTGGACAAACCAAGTCTCCAAAGATAAGTGGTAGATTGCGAAGTAAACACCAGGATTGGATTGCATTCAACCCCAAGTCATTTGAGTCCTCCCTTAACTTAACTGTAGGAGGTTTGTTGTTTTGCTCCATATAGCCATAGTTAAAACTCCTAATTCTACAGTCTATTTCTTTTAATGTTGTGTACTTATCTTTCAAGTGCAGTAATAGAAGTTTCATTTCATATTGTGCCACTCCCTCCAAGATATCGTGCATAATATCGACAGAGAAGTTTTCACATGTATTGAAATATTGCAAGGAATTTAGAATGCAAGAACGTTTAACGCCCATCACATAGGGAAGAGTGGGATTTGTCTCCATCATTTGGCAATGTTCCGCATGAAGTGCGCGAGTTCGCAAAACTATCTTGGGTGAATCTTCATTAAACTCAGTCTGAAAGTCTTCTTTCTCAGCAAGACAGAAGCGGCAACAATATCTGGCACTGAATGATTCAACAAAACCAAACAAACTGTGAAGACCAAGGTTGTCACCTGTAACTTGGACAATAGTTCCATACACTGGCTGATCATACAAGGGGACCCGAATTCCATCCTTCTCAAGTATTTTAATATCCTGCATAAGTGGATCAAGTATTTTAGAAAAGCCATATGTTTTAACATCTTGGGCATGAAATAAAGCGACCAAATGAATATTAAGCAGATTTGAGTTGTACTTGGGAGAAAAATTCCGCAAGGTGAAATAGAGTGCACCTAATTTATGTATTCCCCGTTTTGAGCCTAAAGGATTTGCAGTTTCAAAATCATCATAAAAAAGCTGAATCAGAATGGCATGCTTCTGTTTTGAAAATAGATCATGACTCTTGAAAAGATCTCCATCGCACAAGTCATGAAGATTTTCTCCTGAACTTGAAGTCTGCATCATCTCTTTTATGTTAGGATGTTGATAAATAAATTGTAAAGTTTTCAAAATAGGGATGTAAACTAATTTATCAGTGACAACAACCTGATCATAAGTTCCAGTGGTGCGATTGCGTAGGGTATCAAATCTTGTACCAAGAACATATTCAACTAAGTCTACCCTTCCCCACTTCTCTGTAAAATACTGCCTTCTTTTACTCTCAGAATTTAATACACCATAGGGATTTTCCATTTTTTCGAAACACTGATCAATTTTGCTCTCAATGTCGCTTTTGATAGGCTCCTGTAAAGATAGACACTTCTTCACAGATTCTTTTGCTTGATTATGGATATCGTCAACAATCTCTTCCATCGAAATTACCAAAGAGTTAACAGTTGTTTCACTTACGCCTGCCACTTTAAGTTCGGCTACTGTTGCAGCGCAGCTGTCTACAAGACTCCTTTTGAGAAGGACTGAGTCAGAAGGTGAACTTCTTGCTGGCAAGTCATCAAAATTACTTGCTGCTAAATCTTCAGATGTAGATGGGCCTTCACCAGGATCAGAACAAGGTTCATGTGCTTTATTTAGATGCTTTCGAAACCCAGAAAAAGTGCCATAAACTAGTGAACAACCAGCCTGACCACATTTAAGACGAAGGGTCTTTCCTGAACAAAGTCCGTGGATCAACTTCAAGTGTTTTGTCAGGGAATTGGTGTTTGCCTGGGGGATTTTGCAAATAAAACAAAACATCTTCGTATCAACTCAATGCAGCATCCGAGCCCTCAACTCTGCAACCCTTGGATTCACCTTAGTGGTATCAACATCGATTTCAAAGATCGTGGTTTGCAAGAAGTTGTACACATTTACCAGATCCTGGTTGTACGAAGTACCAAAGACAAAATGAGCTTTGAAAAGCTCATCAAAACAGGCAAGTGTGTCTGGTGACTTACAAGGTATTGCATGCTTGTCAATCACAATGAAGTATTTGTGAATCAGACTCTTCTGGGTCCCCACAGCTAGCAGGTATGGTTGAAGGCTTTCCACGATGCCGTCCAGATGCCCCTGGATGCTCATCCCAGTCTGTGACAGAAAAAATAATGAATTAGTCAGCTATAAAATTAGTCAGTTTAAGGAAATGTCTTAATTGACCATAATCTTAAAAAGAGGATTGAAAGGTTTAGAAAAGGGGACAGAACAGTGACGATTTTCCAGTTTAATTGAACTGTAACCTCACCTTAATGAATTTCACAAGACGGTCACTGGCTTGTCTGGCTGAGAGTTTTCCTGGTCTCTTGCGGCCATGTGGTGATGGTGGTAGAAGGTGGACAAGAACCAAAATGGATGACATGTCACTGTCCCATCCTGGAAGTAAAAATTCATAAACAAGCATTTACTACAAGCGAACAGTCAATCCATTTTTCATTCAAAAACTATTCTCTCTTCCATAACTATGATCCTTAACTTTTAGCATACCATTTTCCACGTCTGTTGTGCATTCAGCATTTTGAACCAGGTCTTGAAGATCGGCTGTCTGTGTGAGGCCACGGCTTTGTTCGAGGACTTTCTGTTTGTAGATAGTAGGCCATCTCTCCAGGAACTTTGTAGTAGCAGCATCCCCAAACATCAGACCAAAGTCTTGGTCAATCTGCAGACAAGATAGAATTGGTCAAAACAGAACAGTAAACATTATGGTGTAGCACCATGGTCATGACAGATCTTACAACCCTACCCAGGCTATTGTAGAACAGAAATAATATTGTCATGACAGTGGCAGTAGAACGTTCACATACCAGTCCTGCCATGTCCAGGAATCTTGGAAACGCTGTGAATAGTTCAGAGGACTTCACTGGGTCATGAACCATGTCTTGGCGATAGGTAAAGGTCTGCTTCATCTTCTCCTTCACAGTTGCTTCATCAGCTGTATGCTTCATAAGCGCAATGGCCTCGCAGCACAGGCTTTCTGTGGTTAGCCCGTTTTCCACTCTGAATGAGTCTCTTTCTGCTTTTGGACCACCTGTAATAGTGGTGGCACTTTTATCAATTACTGGGTTAGTATATGATATTATGTCCTAAGATATAAGAAATAAGGCTTGGAAAACTCTGCAAGGATGGCCATGCAGGCACTTACGTCTCCAGAAGAAAAATAGGATATATATATATATATATATATATATATATATATATATATATATATATATATATATATATATATATACATTATATGATTATTCCCTCATCATGCATTATGAATTAGACTTCACACATACCAGTTAGTGTTTGTGACTGACTGCAGGTCTTCTTTTTTCCCTCCGATGCTTCCTTCTGAACAAATTTCAGTCTCCATGCCAGATACCCACTCCCATCTTCTGCATTGTAATAATGCTCCTAAAGTAAAAAGGGTTATTCAGTTTGATTGAACAAGTTGAAATAGTTTAATCTTTCCCCAAAAACTATCATATTTCCTAGTATTGTGATGAGGCCTTTCTTTCTAATGACAGTTATTTTGAAAAACAGAGGTTATTGTATTACACGGTTAGTGTTGTGTCTTGTTAATGGGCTAACCCTTGCGGTGCGAAAGTAAACTGAGCTTTAACACCGCCAGAGTTCAACTTACGGGGAAGGCAGAGATGGTGGCCATTAGGGCTGTCACCTTTTCCAAAAATAACACTCGAACAAATATGAAATGACACGCAATACGTTAGAGCGCCCTCTGTTGGGTGACAAAGTAAACTACGTTAAACAGTCAGCTGTGGATATAGACTGTACATTTTTTATTCAAATGAGTCATTAGAGTTTGAATGTTAATTACATTCAAACAAATGTTCAAAAAGTGACAGCCCTTGTTGCCATGCAGTAATGTTTACAGATCTTTATTTGAAATAAAAACACTACCCATCTGTAAAACAGCAGTTGAAATATTTACATTCCAAGCAAGTGAAAAGTAAATAAGTTAGACGTTTTAATGTACTTACATAGCCTAACTTGCTCCTAGGATCGGCCAGGTATGGGTACAAGGTAGTGATGCCCCTTGCGTAGTCCTCTTTAACGCGCCTTGAAGGACTTGTCCTACACACAAACACACAGACTTTACTATATGTGCTCCAATCAAAAGTATTGATG